>NC_059109.1:64132209-64434709 GCF_020740685.1 Jaculus jaculus
GGCTCGGTTCCCCAGGTCCCACGTTAGCCAGATGCACAAGGGGACGCATGCGTGTGGAGTTCATTTGCAGAGGCTGGAAGCCCTGGCGCGCCCATTCTCTCTCTCTCCCTCTATCTGTCTTTCTCTCTGTGTCTGTTGCTCTCAAATAAATAAATAAATAATTTTTTAAAAAAAATTGCTTGAAAATACCATAATGAAACTTAATTCTTTATATGCTAATACAAATTTCCATTTAAAAATTCTTTTGAGGAGTTTCCCACAGTTCTCTTCCTGGCCGGTTACCCTAGGGCGTCCAGCATGCCAGGTCCAACCACCAGTGGCACTAACGTGAGCTCCTCCTAGCAAAGCCCTGGCCCTGCGGGGCAGCAGGATCCACTGTCCCGCAGAGGAAAAAGGGCAGCTGTGGAACAAGGAGCACAGGCCATACGACCTCAACAAGCACTGGTGGAGGGTGGCAATTCTACACAGAAGATTCCCAGGGGCTGAAAGTTGGCCCTGTTCCAGTATTGGTTATGAGTCTTCTGTTCATCACTTCTGTATTTATGCTGCACATTTGGGGCAAGTACATGCGTTCATAGATTCAGCTACACTCATCTGTCAACTGAAGAAGAAGGAAAAAAATCCCAATATATCTTGGATCAAAATTACAGTGATTTTTTTTTTTTCCTGTTAAAGCTTATTTTACAGGGAGTTTAGTAAGAATTAACTTTAAGGAATCAGTTTTTTTTCTATGACAAACTTTTAAATTGATTTATACTGAGAAACAAAGTCTTTTGAGTGTTAAAATTTATCTTTAACAGTTTATGAAAAATTTATAGTTACACTTGATACACAGACTATACAAGTATTTTTTAACTGTTCCCTCTGAGGTTTTAGTGAAAGTTCAAAATCTGTGCATGCAACCCAACCTATGCATGTGTATCAGAGTATACTACTTACTATAAGAGTTTAGGATGATTTTTCTGCCTGCTTAGATTGCTGACTTGTATTTATGTAGTTAAATCCTCTGTATAAAAGTTGACTGTGGGGCTGGAGAGCTAGCTTAGCAGTTAAGGTGTTTGCCTGCAAAGCCGAAGGACCCAGACCCACATTAGCCAGATGCACAAGGGGTGCACACATCTGGAGTTTGTTTGCACTGGCTTGAGGCCTTGGTGTACCCATTCTCTCTCTCCCTCTTTCTCTGTCAAATAAGTAAATAAATAAATAAAATTGAAAAATGTTGACTATGCTTTTAAGAGTATGAAGTAAGACTTCTATAATACAATGCATGATAGTTTTCCATTGTAATCTATTTTGATTTCCTTATCTCCTTTGATAGTAATTAAATTTTTATTTAGGCTCATGATAAGAATTGTTCATAACAACTCAGAACAAAATACAATGGTCTTACTTAGTGTAAAAAGGGAAAATAGACTCTGACTTTCACCTAGGCATTGTTTTGTAGATGCTACCTCCTAGTTTTTGGAAAAAAATGGTTGGATAGAAGAGAAATTATTAAGTGCTAGGAGTTATGTAGGACATCTCATCCCTTTTGAAAATAAATTCTATCCTTTTGTGATTTGTTTGGATTATATTTATTTGAAATTATATAATATTGACTTTTCATATGTATATATTATATTATCAGTTAGACTGTAAGATATTGAAGGGCAATGATTTTAATTTACTTTTTTAATGTTTTTAAGATAATGTCATCAACCTTTAATAACTTACAGGCAAGTGCTAAAAATGGTTAATAATAATTCAGAGGACACAGCTTATAAAAAGGTAGTAGACCACAAATGTGGGCAAAGATTCTGGGCACTTTCACACAGAAACAAAAATAAAGGCTGTTGTTACTGGGTTCCTTAAAAACTATAAAAATTGCTGGGCATGGTGGCACATGCCTTTAATCCCAGAACTCGGGAGGCAGTGGTGGGTGGATCACCATGAGTTCGAGGCCACCCTGAGACTACACAGTGAATTCCAGGTCAGCCTGGACTAGAGTAAGACCCTGCCTCAAAAAATCAAATAAATAAATAAATAAACTATGAAAATTATTGTTTAAGATGTAGACTAGAATTTCATAAAAATTGTTAAATGAATTTTGGCTTGACAGTAGGACAAAATTGCCAACAATTTTTTTAAATTTTTGCTTATTTTTATTTATTTATTTGAGAAAGAGAAAGGAAGGAAGGAAGGAAGGAAGGAAGGAAGGAAGGAAGGAAGGAAGGAAGGAAGGAAGGAAGGAAGGAAGAGGCAGAGAGAGAGAGAGAGAGAGAGAGAGAGAGAGAATGGGCACACTAGGACCTCCAGCCACTGCAAACCAACTCCAGACACGTGCGGCCCCTGGTGCATCTGGCTAACATGGGCCCTGGGGACTCAAACCTCGAACTGGGATCCCTAGGCTTCACAGGCAAGCGCTTAACCACTAAGCCATCTCTCCAGCCATGTCAACAATTTTTGAAATGGCTCTAAATATAATTTTGCCATTTGTACAATGTATCTATGCAAAGTATTATTCTTATCATTGGCAATTATAAAATCAAAATATTGATAAATCCCGAAAAATGTTGAAGGTGCTCTGTCCTGTAGTATTAAATATTCAGCTGGGCATGGTGGCACACGACTTTAATTCCAGCACTTGGGAGGCAGAGGTAGATGGACTGCTATGAGTTTGAGGCAGCTCTGAGAGTACCTAGTAAGTTCCAGATCATCCAGGTCAGCCTGGGCTAGAGTGAAACCCTACCTCAATATAATACACACACACATACACACACACACACACACACATATGGTTTAATTCTTTATGTAAAAATAAACCACTGTATCCATCTCATTAGCATGCAAATTTACGTTCATGTTAAGTGGTAAAATTCTGTGTATACCAAAAATTGTTTCAAGATAAGTTTATGATTTGTTATCATAAATTTTTTGACTTGTATTTGTATTTTATATACCCAGAATCACATAAAAATTTCTTAATGAAAAGAGGTCATGAATAGAAAATTTAAGCTACCTGGTCTAAACCATCCAATATGGTATTTCTCTTATATCAACCTAAACTAACATACTAGTTATAAGATTTGGGTAATTGCAGAGTGATTATAAAATTTCCTATAAATTAATAATGAAGAATTAAAGTTTTCTTACAAAAGTTCTGGAGTGAATCATATGAAGCATTAAACTTTAAATTTAACTACTTGCATCAATGAAGTGATAAAAATTCATGTGAAGTTTCCTTTTTTTTCAGGGGACCTATAATTAGTCAGCAATCTCATCATTTCTTCTCCTTCTTTTCCAACTACTATATCCAAATTTACACTTTTATTATCTTTCCTATTGAACTATTTTGCAATGATCTGTTGATACCATGTCCTTGGTTACTTTGCTTTTTAACCTACATTTTGGTCAAGACTGACAGACTGAGTGCCTAACACAGACCTGCTCATGTTAGTTACTACCCCAGACCTTGACCATTGCCCTAGCGCTCACCATGCTTAGTTCCTATAGGTCTTTTCCTTCAGCCAATCATGCCTATCTGCACTTACCTCAATACTCCTTCCTCTGTATACGCTCATTAACCTCACACAGGAATGGCTTTTTGCCCTTTTTCTTAGAGTCACAACTTAACCTCTTCCTGACAGTTCAGACTGCATTTTATATCATCCAATAGGCATTGAGGAGCTCAGCTGGAAATAATTTTGTGACTGAATTTGTCCCATACTTGCAGTGCACAGTCCTCATCTGGTGCTTATTGTACACTTTCCACAGTAATTATCTGTCAGATCTCGGCAAAGAGGTTGCAGACTGCTGAAGACAGATTCCAGGGCTCTTGGTTCCATACATTCCCCAGAATAACTCTTGCTCCACAGAACCTCAACAGTGCTTTACATGGCAGAGCTGAGTGGGTGTTTATGGTTGATTATGATAAAATTAGAAGCTTGTTTTTAACCACAGTTCAACATCAAAATACCTTCATCTGGGCATTGTTGTTCGTTCTCTCTCTCTCTCTCTCTCTCTCTTTCTCTCTCTCTCTGTGTGTGTGTGTGTGTGTGTGTGTGTGTGTGTGTGTGTGTGTGTGTGTTTTAAGTGCTACTACTGACAACTTAAAGTGTTGGCATTCAGGAAAGGGGACAATAGGATTCACATTACTATTAAATCTGTAACTGCTGACATCAAAAGTGGATGAAAAATAAGACAAACAAGGAGTTGCTCATTAACTTTAGGCAGAGAAACACACAACATAGCCAGGTCATGTGAATCAGCCCATACTGCAATGTAACTTTGTTTCCATAAGTCAGTTCCACTGAAATTGTTAAATAATTTATTCTAGGATCTGGGCGTCAACACATATCAAGGGAAAAAAGTCTTACCAACACCAAATACTGGCATATGCAATCTATAACAATGCACCATATGAAGAAACAACACGGGGGATGTGGCAAACACACCTCAAAATCTCCAAATAGGTGAGGCGAACAAGAGCAAATGAGTGATGTATATGCCCAAGATGGTGACCATTAGTTCATACATATTAAACATAATCCAAACTATAGAATACATATTTTTAATACAAAACTGTATTTTATTAGAAGCATTCAGAATGTCAACAAAACAGCTACAATTTTTTTTTGCAATAACAGAGTGGTATTCAGTTAACAGAACAATAATTATTTTCATATAGGCTGCATCAGAGCAACTGAAGATGGAAAAAAAAAACTACCATCCCCACATATAACTAATTTGTGTTGTGCACCCACAAGAACCTGCATTAAATTTCCATGCCAATTTACAACCCTCATACTGTACCAGGCAAGGTTAGTGGCTACTGAAAAAAACACCAGGACAGACTATCTAAAGACACATTCGGTAGTGTGTTAACTATACAAAAAAAGACACTGTATAGTTTAAAAGCAAATCTTATACAGCCTTATATTTCAACATTTTTCTTTAAAAGGAGTGACTTGTGTACAGGGGGGTTAAATGCTTTATGGACAAGAAAAAAAAACTGCACTAGAACCAACTTACTCGTCATCATCATCAGCTTCTTCTTCTTCATCTTCTTCATCTTCCTCCTCTTCCTTCTTTTCCTTGCTCTTTTCAGCCTTGACAACTCCTTTTTTTTACTGCATCAGGTTTTCTTTCAGCTCTGTATGCAGCAACATCCTTTTCATAATTTTCCTTCAGCTTGGCAGCTTTCTTTTTATAAGGCTGCTTGTCATCTGCAGCAGTATTGTTCCATGTCTCTCCCAGTTTCTTTGCAACATCACCAATGGATAGGCTAGGGTGTTCTTTGTTTGGGGATGATATTCAAAGCAGAACAAGAAGAAGGCTGAAGGAGGCCTTTGGGTGCATTGGGATCCTTGAATTTCTTTTTTGTTTGCCCTTTGGAGGGATATAGGTTTTCATTTCTCTCTCATAACGAGCCTTGTCTGCCTTGGCCATATCTTCAAACTTTACTTTTTCTTTAACAGACATGGTCTTCCACCTCTCTGAGCACTTCTTAAAGAATTCTGAGAAGTTGACAGAAGCATCTGGATGCTTCTTCTTATGTTCCTCCTGGCAGGTTTGCACAAAGAATGCATATGATGACATTTTGCCTCTCGGCTTCTCAGGGTCTCCTTTGCTCATCTTTAGTTGACTTTTTTTCTCAATGAGACACTGAGAGTTGCCCAGTTGCCCATCTGACTCTCATTTGCCCCAGCACTGTCACTATGGAGCTCAATGTACTGCTAGAATACATACTTTGAAAGGAAAAAAGTGGCTTTCAGAACTGTACCTTAATTATTCTTTCTTAAAACTTGAAGTTGGGAAGATTGGGGTGATAGCTTTGTTGGTAGTATTTACCTAAAAACATGAGAACCTAAGTTCAATTCCCAGAACCCACATAAAATGTCAGGCATGATGGATGTCCCTGTAATGAGGGCCAGGCAGGTGGAGACAGGAGGATCCATAAGGCTTTCTGGTCAACCAGGCTAACCTAATTGATGAGTTCCAGGTCAGTGAAAGTCCCTCTCTCAAAAGAATGGTAGACAGCAACACAAAGTCCTCTAGCATCTTATAGACATACATATGCATCCACACACACATGTGTCCACATGCACACATATACATGTATAAAAATAAGGAACTGGAGAAATGGCTTAGTGATTAAGAAGCTTGCCTGCAAAGCCAAAGGCCCCAGATTTGATTCTCCATGACTCATGTAAAGCCAGATGCACAAAGTGGCACATGCTTTTGGAGTATGAAGCAGCTAGATGCTCTGGCATGTTCATTCTCTCTCTATCTATCTATCTGTCTGTCTGTCTGTCTGTCTGTCTGCCTGCCTGCCTGCCTGCCTACCTACCTACCTTTTTCTCTCTCAAATAAATAAAAACAAATTTAAAATAATAAAACAAAATAAAAACAAGGATGGAAGCCAGGTATACTGACTCACACCTATAATCCCAAAATATGGGAGGCAGAGGTAGGATTATCATGAGTTCCTGGCCATACTGTGCTATGCAATGAATTCCAAGACAGTATGGGCTAAAATATGAGTCCTATCCCCAAAAGAAAAACAACAAAACAACATGGCTATAACAAAATATTCAAGATCTGATTTTAGGGTTCCATATGTTTCAATTTTACTTTAGAACTACTTCCCCTCCCTCAATCATATGCTGAGTTACAAAGTCAGAGCATGATGTGGGAGAAGAGATAAGCATTACTTCAATTTCACTGTTAATATCCTATAGATAAAGAAATCAATTGCCAGGTCTGTCACTTATGGCTCCAGCCCAAAAGGCACAATAAAGCTACATAAAAACTGCATAATGTTCCAATGTGTAATACGTTTAATTAATTATAAATTTAAAAATATTTTCAAGCAGATATAACAGTGGAGAAAATACAACTACAATCTATCACTTATGTAAACAATTTCTTATACTTTCCATATCTGTATCAATTGATATTCTGCTGTAGCAATTTCAAATAAATTCTAAATGATCTATATTTTCTCCATATACACATATTTATGTATGAACCTCTGTAAAATAAAAATGATGTTTTACAAAAATCATTATCAACCTAACACAATGGTCACTGATTTCTTAAAGCCTCATGTATCCAGCCCATATTCCAACTTTCCAAGGTTTATATTTCAGTTGGTTTATATCAAAATACAAAATAGCCTACACATTAAATTCAGTTTTAAGTCACTTTTAACCAAGAATTAATGTTTTTTGACACTCTAGATTCTCAGTGTCATGTCTTAGCACATGTCAAGGCCATATCCTGTAATAAAACTCAGTATAGTCCATTAGAGAGAGTATGCTTTGATTTTTCCTGTCTGGCTGCATATTCCTTCAGGATTAAAGATTTTCCTTTAGGATTAAATGTCCTAAAATTGAAACTTTTCAGAGACATGTCTTCTATTAAACCTTAGAATTAGTGCTTTACATTGTGATAAGAAATATTCAGAATGAGGTTGGAAAATGGCTCAGTGCTTAATGCTACTTGCTTGCAAAGCTTAGAGGCCAGGGTTCAATTCCCCAGTACCTATGTGGCACATGTGTCTGGAATTTGTTTGCAGTGGCTAGAGGCCCTGATGTGCTGATGTATATTCTCTTTATCTCTCACATTAATAAAACATTTTACAAGAGAAATATTCAGAATGTGTTGAGCACATTACTGTCACCTCACACTCTGTCTTATGTCTGTCCTCTCCTGCAGAGAGTGTTGCCCAGCAAGCCTTCTCAGTGGGAATGTCTAATGAGGGCTCTCACTGAGTAGTCTGGAGGTACGTGAGAGATTACCATAGATTCCACATCCAAATACAGTAACTTAGACAACAAAGGAAAGGGCAGAGAGGGCATCTGTTTTCAATTGTGATATAAAAATCTTGCCAAAAACTTTAGCAGACTTGGAGACCACCCTTTGGGAGGGAAAAAGTTTTCTGGCTGCATCTTCCAACTGCCCTCTGGATACAAGGTTCTGACGTGTTATATGCTGGCAGCTTACCAGCCCTGTGCTTAACAGATACCAAAAAGAATCTAAGAAAATCTGAAACTATGGCCATAACAGCTTTCTTCCATGTCCAGTTTAACTTTATAAACAGATGTTCCATCTGTCTATAAGCTCTTGTAATCCTTTAGAACAATTATTATATTAAAAGAAGAAACAAACTGTTTCTTACTATGTTTATTACATGTGAGAGTACTTCCAAGGCAAATTAATTTAAAAATATAATAGTAGGTGCTGTATTCTTATAGTACTACCAGTGGCCTATTTAATCCTCAGGAAATCTGAGGTGTCAAAGAGGGATATACTACACAGATCCTGGAACACTATTATCTTAATAACAACTCGGCTGAGTTCTAAAATCATGACACCAATTTTGAAGCCTAAATGAACTATAAATAAGTATTTATTGGGCTGTAGAATAATTTCCATTTATATAATAAATTGTGTTTGCTAGCTCTAAACTTTTCTTTCCTTCTGACCTCATTGACTTCCCTTTCTTAGCACATAAGCCTCATCCCTATGCCTCCAAGCCCCACATCCTGCCATATATCCAGGGTGGTAGCTGTTCTGCTGCCCTGACACGGTCTACTTCATGGTTTTCACTTAGTAGTCAGTTTTTGTCACTCAGGCATCAGAGGTCACAACTTCAAGAATTCCTGCCTTCAACTCCAATCTAGAGCAGTCTCTCTGCCTATAAGCACATTTTCTCTATTTTATTCTCAAACATCACCATCTGATTTTTTCTTATATTCATTTACTCATTGGTTTATATAATTTCCCTCAGTTAGGAAGTCAGTTCCAGGAAAGCATGTGCCTTTTTTATTTTTTCAGCAGTATGCCTCTTGCAGCAAAAACAGGACCTAGCACATAGTGGGCTCAATAACTCTTTGCTGGATGAACGTCTTTTTGCAGAACTTCAAATGAAAGTGGGTTCAATAAACAATTGTAAAACAAATGCAACAGGGAATTTAGAGAGTACTTCAGTATTCTTGTAATTTATTTTCACTACTGTTAAATTGGAAGAATGCATTAAAATAAGGTTTGGAGGCAGCAATCAATTCCAATGTCCAAAATGATAACAATCTTTATCACAGATGACTGATAATTGTTTCTACTGTATTTTGCTTCATAAATGTGATAGGAATCTCTAAAACAAACAAAATATGTTTCAAATGAAAGGGAAGAAATAGGAAGTAGAAAATTGGAATCAGTGAAATCTTTTTTTTTTTTCAGACAATTTTTTTATCATAGAATTATCTGCTAGCTTCTACCTTTAAAAATGGATTACTGGGCTGGAGAAATGGCTTAGCGGTTAAGCGCTTGCCTGTGAAGCCTAAGGACCCTGGTTCAAGGCTCGATTCCCCAGGACCCATGTAAGCCAGATGCATAAGGGGGCGCACACATCTGAAGTTTGTTTGCAGTGGCTGGAGGCCCTGGCACGCCCATTCTCTCTCTCCTTCTCTCTCTCTCTCTGCTGGCCTCTCTGTCTGTCACTCTCAAATAAATAAATAAAAATTAAAAAAAAAAACAGATTACTACAACACTGAGCATGATGATGCACACCTTTAATCCCAGCACTCAGGAAACTGTGGTAGGAGGATAGCTGTGAGTTTCAGGCCATCCTGAACCTACAGAGTGAGTTCCAGGTTAGTCTGGGCTAGAGTAAGACCCTGGTCCACTCAAAAAAAAATTTTTTTTTAAATAAAAATAAAAGGGTGACCACATAGATCATGAACACAACTAATCTCTAAGCAAAGAATTACAGGCACAGATAACTAGGTGTTTTGTTGGGAAAGGATGAGGTAGAACTTAACAGGTGAAGGTACCATCTTCCTTATGCAAACCCTGAGGACAGCGGGCCAACAGTAGATGGAGGGCATGCCTTTTTTTTTCCTCTGAAAGAGTTCCAGTGGTTTAATTTTAAATTCTGCTTTACAGAGCTGGTGGACTTCTTTATTAGCTCATCTTCTACTATGGACAACTTCAAAAGCACAGGGTAAGATGGCTATCTAACAATCAACCAATAGTTCTGATTGCACACCTGCCATGTGCTTTGTTGGAGATCCCACATGACAGGAAAAATATATAAGTAGAAGTCCCTACTTAAAGGAATTCTGTTAAACAGAATAGGCAAATCATAAGACCTCTGCACAGTGGCCAGCTATAGCATATATTCAAGTGCTGAAGGGCTAACAGTGCTCTGGAAATGCAGGCTTGGTGGAAGAGGTCCAGTACTAGGAGATGCTTCAGAAAAGCCAGAGCTTACCCGCTGGAAAGACAGAATAGCCGAAGGCCAGACTTTGGAACAGGCAGTATTTATGGAAGGCTAAAGACAAAGGCTACCCAGAACTTGAGGTACCCTTTCCAAGAAGCTGTACTCTCATCTGAGGTACTAACATGTTATACTAGCTATACACAGATTTCAAATTAACAAACCATAGGCCATACATAGCTAACCATGGTGACTTTTGTTTGACCTATATAATATATTAAAATTTGGAAATTCTACTTATAGATCAGGATTCTGCTTTTTCTTGGAAAAAAAAAAGCAGAAATGTTTATCTGTGCTAGATTAATATTTAGTATAGCAACCATTAGCTAGATCTGAGGAGACAAACAAACATATTTTATTACATGGGATGCCACCACTCCCAAGCACCTGATGTACAGACTGCTTCCTTAGTATCTATGTCTTCCTGATATCTCTCTCTCTATCTCTCTGAGCAGCTATATGTGGCCACTGTTCCATAAAGTTCTATACCAAGTCATGACAAGAAAGGGGAGAATGAGCAAACCTCCTTTCACAGTGGGTCATCATGACATAATAAGTCACTGTAACTCTTACAACTAAATGTCACCTCCCTAGGATACATTGCTAACTCTGTATTGAATTATACTGTCTTCTTCCGACTTCTCCTTACTCTTAACTGTTTCCCTAGACATATGCAAACTCAATGTAGCCCTTCAGATATATGACAACAACTCTTATATCATACATTTTATGCTTTTGTGTACTGTTGAAAACCTACTCTATGCTACTTGTAAAATGGAGGAACCAATAGCAACAAAAAGAAGCAATAGGCTACTGGAGAAAAGTCATTAAATAAGAACACTAAGGGCAATAGTGGCTAAGGCACTCCTCACAGCTAAAAGAAGAGGCAACATTTCCCAAGGCATCCCGATCTGAGTTAACCTGATAGCAATTTGGAACCAAGAGCTGGAGTTGGAGCAGGACTCTAGGAAGCAGGGTGAAGGGATGAAGGCAGTGAGGCAGAAGGAGAAGAGTTAGTAGCTAGTGCTTGAGGTGCAAGCTGCTAATGAATACAACTAGGGTCTATTCACTAGATGACTGTGGAAACACATGGAATATGCCCTAGAATGCAAAGGATGAGGAACAGGCATCAAACCTCTGACTCTCCCCGCTTTTAAACATTACCCCTAAGCAAATAACTTCTCCATAAAAATGTGACTGGAAAGCACAGCTCTCTTCAGTGGTTTTGAGAAATGTCTCAAGACCACAAACAAGCACCTGCATGGACTGCAAATTTGATATGGGTTATAACAAAGCCAGGTAGGCAGAGTGGATGTAGCACAGTGATCATGACCTTCAAAAGGGAGGCAAAAGCAATAAAGCATGAAAAGATGAACAGGCGCTTAGCAAACCAATTAAATGGTAGAAGAGAGAACAAAGAAAAGGACTGAAAATGTAAGGTAGCATGAATATCATGAATAAAACTACAGAGAGTATAAACCATGAAGTGTTTTAGATAATCCATATATTTTTGTCACTTTTCTCATTGCTGTGATAAAATATCCAGCAAAAGCAACTTAATGGAGGAAAGGCTTATTTTGGCTCATAGTTCAAAGGCAAACAGCCTACCATGGTGGGGAACTTAGGGCAAAAGGAATTTGAGACAGCTGGTAACACTGCATCCACAATCAGGAGACAGAGAGTAATGAATGCTAGTGCTCAGCTAGCTTTACTCCTTTTGATGCAGTCCAGGACCCCAGCCATGGAGTGACATAATGTTCTTCCTACTTTAATTAACCTAATCTGGAAAATCCCTCACAGACATGTCCAGAGATTTATTTACATTGTGATTCCTGTCAAGTTGTCAACCAGAGATAAGTTCTATCACACCAGAGTTCACTCTGGTTTGCCTGAAGCATGCTGAACTGAGATGAAGAAACACACTGGGCAAGGAACATAATGAAAGAGAAAACTGAAGTGTTAGCAGAGATTAGATAATGAGGTTCCTATCCTTGTAGGCTTAGAGAACTTCTGTGAAGTGAACAGAAGTGATGGATGTTCTCCCAACAAGAAGGCACAAATATACAAAAAGCAGTCTACAGTCCAATACAGATACCACAGAGCTATTGTTGGATCTAGGTGGGAAATTCCAGTTGGAGATAAGAAAGCATTCCAAGACTGGGCATGGTGGTGCATGCCTTTAGTCCCAGCACTCAGAAGGCAGAGGTGGGAGGATCACCATGAGTTTGAAGCTAGCATAAGACTACATAGTGAATTTAGGTCAGACTGGGCTAGAGCTAGACCCTATCTCTTCTTTGCAAACAAAAAAAGCATTACAGGATTAAGCTATTAGTCAAGATTCTCATCTGTAAACCACAGAAAACTATACCAGGTAACTTATGTAAAAGAAGAGTTTATTTTGAAGAGATAAGGGAGCTCACAAAACTATTAGGATTACCTACATATGGTTATTCTCTTATAAGAAAAACAGGGCCTGGAGAGATGGCTTAGTGGTTAAGAAAAGCAGAAGCCAAAGGAAGCAGACAGAAATACTGTCAAACGTCATTGCACACAAGCAATCTGCATATGACACTGCACTCCAGATACTTCAACTTCCTCTATTTGTTAGGCTTAACGCCAAATGGCAGGAGAAACCTAGTCCCCTCACTCACATCCAGGTTTCAATTGATCTGAGAGCTGAAACTGACCCTCAGTTTCCCCCTACAATAGGCAAGGCCTTCCCTATTACTGGCATGCATAGCTGAGACTTCCCAGAGAGAGCAAGGGCTAAGGTGCTAGGGAGCACCCTACATTTGCTCACTCCAGCAGGAAATGATATGCTTTTGAGTTTCTCTCTTGGCAAACCACCAAGCTGTTCTCATATTATTAAATCTCAAGCCTTTTTCACCTAGTTTTTACACTTTGATCTGAACATGCCTTATATTTCATTATTTTATTTTATTTGCAGTATTAGAGATCAAACCCAGGGTCTCATACATTAGGCAAGCCTCTACCACTGAGTTACACCTGAGACCTGTTATGTTAGTAACACAGGATGTTCTAAGGTTAATCACAGTCCTGAGAGTGTGTGATACCATGCAAGGGAGAGCTGGGCTGTCCCCTCAGTGCAGTGGGTTTTCCATGTAGCCTTCTGTCACCAAACTACATGACAGACTATAATACAGCTGAAAGCATAGCAGTTTGCAGCTGACACACTAAAAGACAATAAATATTTTGGAAATTAGTCAGCCTAGATGGATGAAGTATTCATCTCAAGAAAATTAATCAGAACAAAATAAATAAATATACTAGTCTGAGTGACTTGGTAATCTTTATCATGTTAGTGTATAATTAATATTTCTATTAAGAGGCTCTCATACCCTGAGATGATTTATCACTTTTTGAGTGAGAGGCAATTGTAGCTTTAGGTGCCAATTTCTATGCAACACAAAAAGCTACACTGAGCTACACCAAGAACTGGCATACAAGAACAGCATTTCATAGGTAGCTGGAGAAAACCACTTCAGAATCCACTCCAGTTTTTGTTTCCCTATGCAGCCGTTATAATTCCCTACACTGAGGCATAGGCTCTGGAGCATTGAAGCAGTATAATGGAAAAACACTATATAACCCTCATTGAAGTTTGTGGTTTAAATTTTATTTTCCTAGTAATAATATTTTCATAAGTGTGAGGTTTCTGAAATGGTCAAATCCATGAAAAATAAACTGCTGTTTTCAGCCATATTACTATCCCATTCCATTCTGCAAGGACTAAATTAAATTACCATTTTACATTTAAAGGGGGAAAAAAATCTTTAACTACCTGCTTTGAAAAGTAAAACCAGTGATGAAAAAAAGTACATATGCATATTCAAGGGAAACCACATTAATCCATGGAAACCTACATTCTGCAAGATATTTGTGAATATTTTGAAGTCCACAACATAATGTACTTTGTCCATGGAAAGTAATAACACCCACATATTTAGAGCTTCTCTTTCTTACATGCCCAAAAAGCAAGAGCCGGCATAGTGTGTTTTATTAGTATAAGTTTTCTTGTTCTGGTCATGAAACATTTGCTGCAGTCACCCTAACCTATATTTTAAAACTTTAACAATGAACAACGCCCTGAAATTCTAGGGTCATTCATATGATAAGACACAGGCTACAAATCCTTTTCATTCTATATTGTACCTTCCTACTCAGGATTCTCCTTGTCCAATGTCTGAACCACTGCACCATTTTCAAATTGTTCTCCTATCTCTCTATACTCAGCAGCCATAATAAATGTCATAATCACCATTTTGATTACAGCCTTCTTGAATATTTCTCTCCATGGACTTCTAGCTTATATTCTATTGGCAACAAAGGAAGGCCCTTCAATGCACCTACCTCTTATGGTGTGGTTGTGCCACTTCCTTCACCCCACTCAAGTGTCCTACTTCACTGCTGCCTGCACATTATCAGCACAGCACCCAAGAGAGGAGGCCCAGCATCAGCATCCTGCATAATCACTCTGCAATCCACGCACCTTTTGTAGGACCAGCTCAGATACCACTGCTTCTATGAAGCTCTTAAAGAACACAACAGATAGAAGTATCTCTCCCATCTCTGCACAGCTCTCTCTAAAAATATTTTATTTATTAATTTGAAAGAGAGAAAGAGTCGTATAGACACAGAGAAAAAAATGGGTGCACCAGAACCTCTAGCCACTACAAACAAACTCCGTATGCATGAGTCACCCAGTGCATCTGCTTACATGGGTAATGGGGAATCTAACCTGGGTCCTTAGGCTTTGTAGGCAAGTGCCTTATCTGCTGAGCCATCTCTCCAGCCCTCTGCACAGCTTTTTAAGATCTGTGTGTTCCTTTATAATTATGGAGTGGCCTGAGTGCTGGTCACAGGGTGCCTGTGAACCAAGTGCTAAATGAATTTCCTCATGGACAGTTCTGAAGGAGCTTGGTAGAAACTGTGCTTAAAGACAAGCCTGTATTATACATGAATATTTCAAATTAGAGTGAGATATTAGGAAGATAAAAAAGTGTTCCATTTTCATAAACATCTAATGATATGTCCTAATTGTCAGGACATTTAAAATACAATTAGTAACATCCTGAAAGGATAAAGAGGGTGCTGTTACCTACAATATTCTGTGATTACACATGAGGTTACAGCTCTCCAGGGGGCTTCCTTCTGTAAGGGGACATCAACAGGTCCAGTCTTGAGGATCTTGGAAGTAGTCAGCATTGTTATGATAAAGGCAATGATGGCTGTCATGCTCACAGGGCAGTACTCCTCCACAACCTATCAGCTTCAGTACCAGATTATTTTGTCTTATGGTCTTTGTCCCTCTTCATCTTCATCCTCACTGTCTGCTTTCCCTTATGAAGCCTCTAGTTTGTTCTTCCTTGTGTTGATTATGTAGGACTTTATATTTCTTCTTGAAACAGCTTCAACTTTCTATGTTATACCATACTGCTTTTTTATGCAGGTGGTCTTAAGTCTGTTTTGCTATCCCATCATTGCAATTGACAGAATAAAGATTAGTAATTTTGGTCTTTCCTACTCTAAGCCATCCTGAAAACAACACACAAAAAGCATATTCCTAGAAAATTTCAAAGCTATATAATATCTCTGCCTTGGAAGTAGAGTGATGGCCAGAAGCTTATATATGGATAAAACTGTTGATACATATACACGTAAATTGGTTTACTATTTTTATTGTATTAGTTTTTGCATTTGCCAAGAACATGCTAAATATCACCAGATCCATTCATAACTCCCCCATGAAAACAAATGGTACCATGAGTAGGAAATAGCATCTAATTTCTAATTGAGAAGTTTTACTAGGAAATTTTTATTCCATGTGAAACTTAAAATTTTGAAAATAAATAATGATATAAGAAGTAACCACCTGCAGTCAAAAGTGCTTTCCTGGACCATGTTCTAGGATATTAGATGACAAGATGTTGAAAAGGTGAACTCAGTAGAGACACAAGCCAACTAACAAGTCACTAGAACTAAAATGCTTTTCTCAAGACAAAATGCAGAGGAATATTCAAAGTAAATTGTCTAATTCTTGCATGAAGATAACTTGTATCTAATCAAGAACAATTTTCATTGTCCCACATGCATGGAAAGAAATGTTAGCCTCAGGTGTTTAGATAAGAAGGGAGCTGATTCTCAGTAGAACCACCAAGACCTCAACAGATAAGACTCAGTTACACAGCCTGAGGAAGTATGGCTGCACTGGGGCTCCTTCCTAATATGCCAGTTCTTCTCACACACATTAAGAATGTATGTCCCCCTTTCAAGACCATCATATCCATGTGACTTGCTTTGCCAACCTAAAAGTTACTTCTCTGATAGATATGAAGACATTCCTCCTGCCACAGTGACTGCAAACATATAAAGAGAAATGAAATCCCCCAGGACTTGTCTCCACATTTCTTAGGTGAATAGGTGAACATGTTCTTATTTGTATTGGATATGCAGAAAGAATTAAAGAACAAAATTTTATTTCTCAGACTTCAGATTTGTTACGAAAACACAATTTGCTTGAACACATGATATGGGAGAGAATCACTTTGACCAAAGTAAATGGATTTAAATATGTAAAATCTAAAAATAAAAAGAATCTGCTTTGTCTACAAAGAATGTACTTGCTTATATGGAACATACCCTATAACCTGGACAACAATGTGAGAACAAATCAAGAAAGGAAAATAAGATGGCAAGATGTTAGTCCCTCAGGTAGATGATTGCTCATAGAAGACAGAATGGAAGAGTGACCAAATAGACAAGACAAGCGATAGTCCTCATACCTCAGAAGCATTGTTCTACTCAAGATAAGGGTCTTTCAACTTCATAGCTGATCCTCTGACAATTTCCCCTCTTAGAAAGTAAAAGATATAGCACAGGGAATATTGAGAAACATATTCTTAGTTCAGAAATAGCTGTCCACAAGTTTAGAAATTACCCTTGCTTGACGCAGCCATGAATGACAGGGCCAGCAAGACTGGAGTCAGAGGAGGAGATAGGCTAAGGAGGTGTAGGAATCAGACTACAGTGATCAGCACTGAAGAGCCCACAAGGCCAGTGATTCCACAGCTGCAGAGGGAGCTGAATCTCAAACTCTGGGTTCAACTAGAGAACCTGCTTCAAGAAACTGAAGTGGAAAATGAATAAGGAAGACACCTGACATCAATCTCCATCTCGAGATACATCAACACATGTAAACACATATGCACACATGTAAAACAAAGAAATAAAATAAAAATAATTTGAAATTTTAAAAGAAGAACAACTTTATCTGTTGAGACAATGCAATTTCAATCAATGTCCTTGATACCCAAGGACAGGTGACTTTGGAATTTACCCTGTTAATAATGTAAAGGTGTTAATAATGTAAAGGGCTTTTACATTGTCCATTGTATAAAAGAAACTGCTCTTCTGAGACTTGGTTAGTGGAGCCAATCTGTGAGAACTATAGTTTCCTTGAATTAAAAATCCCACAGCATTTCTCAATATACTTACTAGTTATATTGTTGTTATATATCACATACTCCATTAATATTAACACTAAGTCACGGGAAGGTAAAGCCATGTCCTACTTATCCCAATGTCTGTAACAATCCCCATCTAGTGAATTCAATGCATATTTGCTGAGTTAAAGCAGACAGTGTTTTAGATAAAGTAAAAAATAGGGCTTCCTGGGTACTCTCCCAACCAATATTCTACCCAACTTCTTAATCCAAGAAACTAATTTAAGTTAATCAGTGTGCAAAATAATGTGTTTCACTATGACATTTTTGTATATGTATATCCTTGTCCCTTGATCATATCCACTTGTCTACTACCCTGTTTTGACCTTCCTCCTACTGGTCTTTCTTACCCCAAATTTGTACTTTGATGTTTTATTTATTTGTAACTGTAGATTATGTACATGAGAGAAAATATAACTAAGAAGTACATGCATACACCCATAATATTTAATTAGGCTGTGGTGGGATATGTCAGCCTATAGCCTTCCTTCTAGAGTGTGGGTATTATTATATACTCCATTGTGGGCACTATTTTGAAAACCACTCTATCATGTGGATTTCTTTGACATATGATCCTCTCTCACTTCTCTGCTGTGCACCTGCTGTCTGTCTGCCTGGAATTCTTTCTGCCTGCCTGTCTGCCCAAGAAGTTCCCATTATTTAACTCTGGTCTGGCCACAACCTCCTTACTAACGACAACTGTGACTTCTCTTTTCTGATCTCCTAGTAGACCTCCATCACCACTCTAATTTTTCCCTGAGGACACCCATTGTGAAGCTGTCTTAGCACATTACATGGTTGCTCCTCTAATGGAGTGCCCAATGACCAGTTGTATAAATGAATGATTTAAATGGCACAGAAATGGAGCTCTGAGGCTGATCTTTGTATC
This sequence comes from Jaculus jaculus, assembly GCF_020740685.1. Classification (NCBI taxonomy): domain Eukaryota; kingdom Metazoa; phylum Chordata; class Mammalia; order Rodentia; family Dipodidae; genus Jaculus; species Jaculus jaculus. Next base: position 64,150,883 of record NC_059109.1, read on the forward strand.
AAGTTTCCATCTCCTTAACCTCACCCTAAAGGGAAATTAAAACTTAAGAAAAAGTGATGCTGGAGAGATAGCTTAGTGGTTAAGCATTTGCCTGTGAAGCCTAAGTACCCGGGTTCAAGGCTCAATTCCCCAGTACCCACGTAAGCCAGATGCACAAGGTGGCACATGCATCTGGAGTTCATTTGCAGTGGCCGGAGGCCTGATGCGCTCATTCATGTTCCCCCCCCCCTCTCATTTTCTCTCTGTCAAGTGAACCCCAGCTGACTTTGAGCTTCAGATTATCCTCCCCCAGCCAACCTCTCCAGGAGTTTCCTATTGGCATGCACTACCATGACTGACCAGAAACTAAATCTTCATTAGATGCCCATGCTGCTCTTATTGAATTCCCACAAACAGACATTTCTAAGAACAGCCATTCCAAGACTCAACTTTGGGCCTCCAACATGTTCCTGGCCTTCATTTCAATTTCTGATATCATTTGTATAAAAGATGCAATGAAAGCAACAAGCAAATGAAAACAAGCTTCCACACTGAGGTGGGCTATAAGTTTCAACTAGAAACAGTGAAGACTTTTCCAGACTACTCTTTCATAACAGTTATGAGCACTGTTGTAAAATAGATTTTTATATACAAATAATTTGATAACAAGGAAAATGATGGGGAAAATAAGACTAAAGAAGAGGGGTTTATTGAGCTGTGGACCTCTTGAAGGCAGGAATAATACTTTATTCATTTTTACATATATAAGAATGCCTAGCAAACACAAGAAATGTTTGGTGATTAATGAATTGATGCTAAAGACCTAGATAACTCAGTTTGGAAGAACATATACACATTCTTCAGATTCCCTAACTTATGATTTAAAAATCAATGGTAACAATGGTGAAACTTAAAAGTCTTGCACTGTGACTTCTGGTTAAGATGGCGGCGTAGGTACCATGCCAAAGCAGCCTAGTGGGGAACAAGACCAAAAAAACTCAGCAAAATACACAGTTTGCCCCACAGGAAAAGCCAGTGCCCAGCTCCAGAAATCAAAACAGCAGCCTGATGACCCAGGCAGCAACTTGACTGAGACCAAAATCATCCGAGGTAACTGGGATTGCACCAGGGAAGGTCTCACTTGGTCACAAGCTGACTTGGATCCCTCAACAGACCAGAAATCTAAACCTCTTTGTTGATAGAGGATCTGGTTGTTATAATAACTACTCTTGCATACATACTCGGGGCTGTTTTTGATTGAATGTGTACAGTGTTTAGTTAAATTTTAGAACCTACCTGTATTTTATTCCACTCAGCCTACTTGAATACTCCCACAGCAGGGAAACTCAACGCCTAGGAACACTTTTGTAGATACTCTGAGAGTCTTAAGAGCCACACCTAACACCTTAAGCTCCTACCCTGAAAATATATAACATCAAAACAATTGATACAGCTAAGAATACCCAGCTAGCTAGAAAATCCAAGCATTAACTTAATCCAAGATGCAAAAATATATACATTATAACACAAGAAACACTAAAAAGCAAGACAATATAAATCCATCTAAAAGTATTAATGCATCAGAAATGACCTCCAGTGAGAATGAGTTAGAAGAAATGCCTGAGAAAGATTTCAAAAGAATGATTATAAATATGTTCAACAAGGTCAAAGAACAAATCAAAGGAATCAAAGAGGAAACCAAAGAGGAAATCAAAGGAATCAAAGAGGAAATCAAAGGAGATGCAGGACACCAACTTAATAAAATAAAGAAGGCAATACAAGACATAAATAAGGAAACAGAAATAATAAAGTAAAACCAGTCAGAATTACTAGCAATGAAGAAAACAGTTAATGAAATAAAAAACTCTGTAGAAAATCTCACCAGTAGAATGGATGAAGGAGAGGACAGAATATCTAAGCTAGAAGACCAGGTGGCAGATCTAATACAGGCCAACAAAGAGAAAGACAAACTTATAGAAAAGTATGAGTGGGAATTTCAGGATAATCGGAACAGTATGAAAAGATCAAATATAAGAATTCAGGGCATAGTAGCAGGGGAAGAATTCCATTTAAAGGCATAGTAGGAGACTTCCCGTCAAGATGGCGACTGCCTAGCTGCACTACAAACAACAAGGGGAAAAAAAGGTAAGTATTCAAGGGAAATTAGGAACTTTTTGAAGAGGGAGGGCACAGATCGGGGTAAAAGAGGGAAGCACACACCCCCGCAACCCACTCTCCGCCACCCCGCCCGCCGCGAATCGCCACATTGGGCGCGGCCCGGCGCCTCAGCCGCCCGGCGCCCCGTGCCCACCAAGCCCCACGCAGCCCAGCGACCCGCGCGCACCCCACAACCCCTGCACCCCTCACCCGCGCACCCCCGCCCCCCCCAAGCACGCCCCTCCCCCCCAGCGCGCCCCACGCTCCCTATCCACACGCAGAGGCGCAGCCAGAGTGAACCTAAGCTTCCCACGCCCCGGGCGACCAGGCCTGCCCTGCGCCCCCACGCCCCCCCCCGCTGCAAGCCCCAGACCCCCCCCCGCGCCCCACCCCCGCGTGCCTCGAGACACCCCCTGCCCCGCCCGCCCCAACCCCCGCGCGCATCACCCCCCTGCGCGCCCCACCCCCCGCGCGACCCACGCTCCCTATCCACACTCAGCAGGCGCGCCCCAAGCGCCCCACGCCCCGGGCGCCCAGGTGTGCCCCGTGTCCCCCGCGTGCCCCGAGACCCCCGCGCCCCACCCCCGTGCTCCTCGAGCCCCCCGCCCCCCGTGCGCCCCACCCCCGCCGCGTGTCCAGAGTGCCCCGCGGTGTCCTGCAGCGTCCCCCAGCGTCCCACGCTCCATCTTACCTCAGCGTGCTCCACACCCCCTGCAAGACCCTCGAACCCCTTGACCCCCTCCCCTGCACGACCCGCCCCTCTCCCCCAAGTACAGAGCACCCCGCAGCTTCAGCCCCCCCCCCCCTCCTAGCCGTCCACCCTCCCCACGGGCTCTGCGCCCCCACCCCCACGCACCCCAGAGCATCCACGCCCTGAGCCCGGTGTGCCCTGAAGCGCTCCCTGCCCCCCCTGCGCCCCGCCCCAGCGCCTCCCGCCCCCCACCCCGCAGGCCCCTCGTCCCCCCGCCGCAGGCGGCCCGGGCACCCCTGCGTGCCCAGGCGTGCCCCGTGCCCCCTGTGCCCCACCCCCACGCGTCCTGCGCCCCAGAGTGCCTCTACCCCGACCCCCCTCCACGTCCCGCGCCCCACGCGCAACCCCCTCAACCCCCCCGCAAGCCCCGCCCCCCCACGCGTCCAGAGCACCCTGCGGTGTCCCTTGGCAACCCGCACCCCGGTGTGCCCCGCACCCCCTCCCCCCACGCGCACCCTGTGCACCCCCCACGTGCCCTGTGCCCCTAGCACCCCGCGCCTCCCGCAAGCTCCTCCGCGCCCCCCTGCGCACCCCGTGACCCCCCGCGCGCCCCGCGCTCCCCCCTGCGCCCCCCAGGTGCCCTGCACCCTGCCGCGCCCCGCACACCCCCCTGCATGCGCACCCCCCCCCGCACCAACAGCGCGCCCCTTGCCCCCTAACTGATCAGAGCACCCCACGCCCCCCGCCCCTCCAGGGCACCCCACCCCGCGCCCCCTGAGCCCTGCCACCTCCCGCACACCCCACCCTGATTGCCCGGTGCCCCGGCGCACCCCGACCCCCTCCCTGCCGCGTACCCCACTCACTCCATACACACCATCGCACCCCGCGCCCCCTTCTGCCCACCCACCCACACACCCTCTGCACATCCCGCGTGGCTGTGCTGTGATCGGGCACACACCAGTCACGCCTGCCACCCTGCTGCCCTGAAGCTGAGACCTCCTACCTCGCCCTTGTTCTCTGATCCTGCGAGTAAACCAGCCACGTGGTGCTCGGTTCTCAGGCCTGTGGGGGCCACCCCTGCCGTGAATAGGTGGCTGCCAGATCCCCTGCTGCTGTGCTCACATCACTTGACGCTGGTCAGCTTCTGCTGTGTCCTGATTACGTACCCACATCATCTGCCTCTGCACTACAATTGCACGTGCAGCGGGCCCAGTCCCACAGCAAGAGCCATATAAGTCCACACTGAGTCACTAGCGCCAGCGCAGCTGCCATCCCCTACCTGTACATTGTCACCCAGCCCCCACTCCCCTGAGGCGGAAGAGCACAGACTGTTTACAGACCCCAGTGTATCCAGCCAGAATCTAGGCACCTTCAGGGCTTGCTACCTCAGTCCCCTTTCAAGCTCAAAGGCAGGCAGCTTAGGTGCATTACTGGGTGAGAATTCAGGCAACTTTGGTGGCCCTGCCAGGCTATAGGTAGGCGGCTTTAGCAAGACTGAGCAAAAACCCAGGCTGCTTACAACTGCCCCAGGCTGCCTTGGATTCGCATTAAGCTAGATCCCAGGCTGCTCCACCCACCTACCTGCCCATACACTGACATGGGTAGACCACAGCGCAAAAGAAATAACACAAAAAATAAAATGGAAGAAAATCCAGACAGATCACCCAGTCCAACAAGGATCACAACTAACCAAAACATAGAAGAGTGTTTAGGATCAGAACATCAAGTGGAAGCAATGAACAATGCAACCCTGACCAAACTACTGCTAGAACTGACAGGAAGCTAGAGCAATATGATAAGACACTGGAAGGAATTCAAAGAGAGCTAAGAGAGTTGAGGGAGAGTGAAAAAAAAGAGGACCTTAAAAATCAGCTGGCCACACTAAATGAAAACATAAAGAAATGCAAGGATGATTTCCAAGAATCAGCAAGAAAATCAGAAAATGAGAAAAAAAGGGAGCTGGACAAAGCGATGGAAGTGATACATAGGAAAGTAGTAGAAAATGCAAACTTAATTGAACAAGTCCAAAACTCACTAGAGGCTCTCAAGAATAGAGTCAGCGAAGTGGAAGATAGAAATTCTGATCTGGAAGACAGGATGGAAGAAACAGTTCGAGAATCCAAAAATTTCAGTAACTTCAAAAGTTCCTGTGAACAGAACATGAGAGAATTGTGGGATACACTTAAACGTCTTAATATCAGAATCATTGGAATACCAGAAGGAGAAGAATTTCAGACCAAAGGCATGGAGAACTTATTTAACACAATAATTGAAGAAAACTTCCCCCGTCTCTTAAAAGAAAGGAGCATCAAGATTCAAGAAGCAAACAGAACTCCTAACCGACTAGACCAAAGGAGAAACTCCCCAAGGCATATTATCATTAAGACTCTAAACATTGACACCAAGGAAAAAATCCTAAAAGCAGCTAGGGAAAAACAGCACACCACTTTCAAAGGAAACCCCATCAGAATTACTTCAGACTTCTCAATGGAAACCCTGAAAGCTAGAAGGGCCTGGAATGAAACTCTCCAAACTCTAAGAAACTATGGCTTGCAACCCAAACTACTCTACCCGGCAAAAGTCTCCCTTATAATAGATGGTGAAAGGAAAACTTTCCATGACAAAACTCAGCTTTACAATTATATGAACACAAAACCAAACCTACAGAAAGTACTCCAGGAAATTCTCCACAGAGAAGAAACAAATAACCAAACACAAATGCCTACAAGAAGAAGATCACAGCAACCAAACCCAGAGTAGATAGAAAAAAAAAATAATAAATCCCATGAAAATGCCAACACACCTCTACCACCACAACATGACAGGGATCAAATCAAATCTCACAGTCATCACCTTAAACATTAATGGCCTTAATTCACCCATCAAGAGACACAGGCTAACAGGGTGGATCAAAAAATTAGACCCCTCAATCTGCTGCCTTCAAGAAACCCACCTTACCACTAAAGACAGAAACCTCCTCAGGGTGAAAGGGTGGAAAACAATATTCCAAGCAAATGGGAATAAGAAACAAGCAGGTGTAGCTATATTAATATCAGATAAAGTTGACTTCAAACCAAAAACAATCAAAAAAGACAAAGAAGGCTACTTCCTACTTGTAAAGGGAACAATCCATCAAGAGGATATTACAATCATAAATCTGTATGGACCAAACACAGGGGCACCGCAGTTCATAAAACAAAACCTACTTGACAATAAAACAGAAATAACCAACACCATCATAGCTGGGGACTTTAACACACCATTATCAGTAATAGACAGATCATCCAAACAGAAGCTCAACAGGGAAGTAAGAGAGCTCAACAAAACCATAGAGCACTTAGACCTAACAGACATCTACAGAACTTTCCACCCCAAATCCACAGACTACACATTCTTCTCAGCAGCCCATGGAACATTCTCTAAAATAGACCACATACTGAGTCACAAAGATAGCCTCCACATATTTAGGAAAATCGACATAATTCCCTGCATGATATCAGATCATAATGCTATAGTCCTAGAAATCAACAAAAAAAAAAAACCAACAAGAGCCCCAACGGCAACTGGAAACTGAATAGCACACTCTTAAACAATAAATGGATAGTGGATGAAATAAAAAATGAAATCGCAAAATTCCTGGAATTGAATGACAATGAGAACACATCATACCAAAACTTGTGGGACACAATGAAGGCAGTCCTCAGGGGAAAATTCATAGCACTCAATGCCTTCATAAAAAAGACAGAAAGATCCCAAATCAATAGCCTAACCATCCACCTAAAGGCATTGGAAAAACAAGAAAAATCCAACCCAAAGAGCTCCAGAAGGAAAGAAATAATTAAAATCAGAGCAGAAATTAATGAATTGGAAACCAAGGAAACAATTAAGGCAATTGACAAAACAAAGAGCTGGTTCTTTGAAAAAATAAACAAGATTGACAAACCTCTGGCCAATTTGATCAAGCAAAAAAAAAGAAAGACTCCAAATTACCAAAATTCAAAATGAAAAAGGAGAGATCACAACAGACATCAGTGAAATCGGCAGAATCATCAGGACTTATTTCAAAAACCTCTACTCCACAAAACTGGAAAATGTGGAGGAGATGGATAAATTCCTGGATGCATATCATCTACCAAAGCTAAACTCAGAGCAGATCAATCACCTCAATGAACCCATCACGCTCATGGAGATTGAAAAAGTAATAAAAAACCTCCCAAAAAAGAAGAGTCCAGGACCAGATGGATTCCCAGCCGAATTTTATCAAACCTTCATGGAAGAACTCAAACCAATCTTCCTAAAACTGTGCCACACAATTGAAGAACAGGGAAAACTACCCAACTCCTTCTATGAAGCTAGTATCACCCTAATCCCAAAACCAGGCAGAGATGCCACAAGAAAAGAAAACTATCGGCCTATTTCCCTAATGAACATAGACGCAAAGATCCTCAACAAAATTCTCGCAAACCGAATCCAACAACACATCAAAAGCATTATCCACCTTGACCAAGTGGGATTTATCCCAGGAATACAAGGGTGGTTCAACATACGAAAATCTGTCAATGTAATACACCACATAAAAAAGCTTAAACATAAAAATCACATGATCATTTCGATAGATGCAGAAAAGGCCTTCGACAAGATACAACATCACTTCATGATCAAAACATTGGAGAGAATCGGCATGGCTGGTTCACATCTTAATATAATAAAGGCAATATACAAAGCTCCAAAGGCCCAAATAATACTTAATGGAGAGAGACTGGAGGAATTCCCATTGAGATCAGGAATAAGACAGGGATGTCCTCTCTCACCTCTGCTTTTCAATATAGTCTGGAAGTCCTAGCCCAAGCAACAAGGCAGGAGAAGGAAATAAAAGGGATACAATTTGGAAAGGAAGAAGTTAAGTTAGCGCTATTCGCCGATGACATGATTGTATATGTAAGAGACCCGAGAGACTCCATCCCAAAACTCCTGAAGGTGATTAACTCCTATAGCAAAGTAGCAGGATACAAAATCAATGCACAAAAATCGGAAGCATTTCTGTATGCAAATGACAAAGACACAGAAAAAGAAATAAAGGACATAGTCCCATTTTCAATAGCAACAAAAAAAATAAAATACCTTGGAATAACGTTAACCAAGGAAATAAAAGATCTATACAACGAAAATATAAAAACTCTCAAAAAAGAAATTGAGGAGGACTTGAAACGATGGAAAGACCTCCCATGCTCCTGGATAGGCAGAATTAACATTGTGAAGATGACAATCTTACCAAAGGCAATATATAGATTTAACGCAATTCCAATTAAAATCCCTACAGTGTTCTTCACAGACATAGAAAAAATGATCTCAAATTTCATATGGAAAGGCAGAAGGCCTCGCATATCCAAACATATCCTCAGCAAAAGAAATACCTCTGGTGGCATCACATACCCGATATAAAGTTATACTACAAAGCCATAGTAATAAAAACAGCATGGTACTGGCATAAAAACAAGCGTATAGACCAATGGAATAGACTTGAGGACCTGGATTTTGGGCCAAGCAACTATAGCTACTTGATATTCGACAAAGGCCCAAACAATATAGACTGGAAAAAAGATAGCATCTTCAACAAATGGTGCTGGACAAACTGGATAGCCACATGTAGGAAACTAAAACTTGATCCACACATTTCACCATGCACAACACTCAAATCCAAATGGATCAAAGACCTCAACATAAGACCAGAAACTCGAAAACTACTGGAAGAAAATTTAGTAAGTACCTTCCATGATATAGGAATGGAAAAAGACTTCCTGAATAAAACCCCAGTGGCTCAAGTTCTTAAACAGTCACTCAGTCATTGGGATCATATGGAGCTGAAGAGTTTCTTTACAGACAAGCATATAATAAGCAAAGCCCATAGAATACCCACAGAATGGGAGAAAATATTTGTAGGTTATCCAACTGATAGAGGCCTTATCTCTAGAATTTAAAAGAACTCAAAAGTCTAAACAATAAGAAGACAAATACCCCACTCACAAAATGGGGCACAGAGTTAAACAGGCAATTCACAGAGGAAGACATACAAATGGCAAACACACACCTAAGAAAATGTTCATCATCCCTACTCATCAGAGAAATGCAAATTAAAACAACGATGAGATTCCACCTTACCCCAATAAGGATGGCCAACATCAAAAGGTCAAATGAAAATAAATGCTGGCGAGGATGTGGAGAAGAAGGGACACTCATTCACTGTTGGTGGGAATGCAGGATGGTACAACCACTTTGGAAAGCAATATGGAGACTCCTGAAAAAGCTGACTATAGAAATACCAACAGACCCAGTTATACCGTTACTGGGCATGTACCCTAAAACCTTCAAACCAAAAGCCAGAGAGATTTGCTCAACCATGTTTGTAGCAGCTCAATTCATAATAGCTAAAAGGTGGAATCAACCCAGATGTCCATCATTAGAAGAATGGATAACAAAGATGTGGTATATCTACACAATGGAATTCTATACAGCAGTAAGAAAAAACGACATAAAGAAATTTGAGGAAAAATGGTTGAACCTGGAACAGATCATTCTCAGCGAACTTACCCAATCACAGAAAAAAAATTGACACATAGTCTCACTCATCTGCCACACCTAAACTGAATCTGCCCAAGATGCCTTACATACCCAGGAAGCACCTCATGGACTAGACAATAAGATGGATGGGAGGGCGGGGAGGGAATCAAAGAGTGGAAAACAGTAATCTGGACCCAAACGGCAATGGTACCATAAAATTCTGCTTCCTAAAAGACAGACCAAATGGCTGAACCTTCACTAGACCCTTACAGGAAACACCTGAACCACAAGACACTGGAGAGGGTAGGATCAAGACTGACCTAAATCTCCTACATCTTCCCTCCCTCCCTCTCCCCCTCTCCCCTCTATCTCTCTCCTCTCTAACTCTTATATATTAGTTATCTTTTTCCTCAATTTCTTAGTGGACACTGACCTGTAACCCCCACTTCCAGCTTGGGCCTACCATCCACAATGAGCTTTTGATCAGAAAAACCTACAAGGTTTCCCAAAACAATGACAGACTTCTGTCAGAGTACTTGATGACCCACCAAAGGCCAGTGATAAGACCCTATTGCTGAAGACTCCATACACAGCTGACGCGTAAAATGGAATGACATGGCTGGAAGCCAGGAGAGAGTCAGTCCCCAGACAGTCAGCGTGTCTAGTGCCAGAAGGCACTACATAGGTGACTGGGGGAAATGACCAAGATCTGTCCAAGCAACACATTGTTTAACCTAATTAGCAACAAATAACCGGATGTGATGCCCACACAAGTGCAATAGTGGTACACAGCCATGGTGAGGAATCAATTGCTCTTGATTTGGCTAACTGATCCACTCAGTGGTACTAGACCCTTAGCTGGAGCTGGGAAACAAGTCAGAACCATAGCCAAACACAAGCCCACTGTACAATATCAAGCTACCATCAATCACGGGGTATAAGAGGGCCTACACCTATCAAACTGTCTATCAAAAAAGTAAGTGTTATCTCAATTTTCCGGGTGCTAACTTACTCTCCGTTGGAGAATCTGCTACTCTTTTCCAGATAGATGCAGATCCTAAGAAGAGAGCTGCCCCAACATACCTCAAAAGGGGCCCAACTGAAACTAAGGACAACTGGTGAAATAAGCAAGGGTGATGTTTTCCTGTGAACTGGATACCAGCACAAAGGGGAAGAAGATCAACGCAGAGAAAAATCAACTCCTACCAAATCAGAGAGCCAAAGCCTCAGAGGTCCCCAACACCTCAGCACTGAAGCAGACCAAAAATGAACCCAACATGGCTCAGGGAAATCTTGCGGAAGAGGGGGCAGAAAGAATGTCAGAGTTACATGTTGGGTCATGATTTGCAGAGACATTTATCATACTAATAACTGGGGGCTATCTCCACAATGCACGACCTATTTTCATTAACAAGGAGGGTCAAATGGGAGGGGGTAGATCACAGATGAGCCTAAATAATGGTACCAAACTGCCTGTATTCACTGAAATGAAAACTAATAAATTAAATTAAAAAAAAAAAAGGCATAGTAGGTGTCTTCAACTAAATCATAGAAAAAAACTTCCCCCAAATTGGGAAAGAGGTACCAATGCAGATACAGGAAGCCTTTAGAACCCCAGCCAGACAAAACCTAGAAAGAACCTCTCCTAGCCATATTATAACCAAACTTCCAAACACACAAACCAAAGAAAAAATATTGAAAGCAGTAAGAGAGAAAAATCAAGTTACCTACAAAGGCAAGCACATCAGGATTACAGCAGATTATTCAACACAAACTTTAAAAGCCAGAAGGGCTTGGAGTGATGTATTCCAAGTTCTGAAAGATAACAACTGTCAACCAAGGTTACTTTATCCTGCAAAGCTATCCATTCAAATAGAGGGAGAAATAAGGACATTCTATGATAAAAGCAGGTTAAAGGAGTATTTGAAGACAAAACCAGCTCTATAGAAAATACTTGATAGAATCCTCGATGCTGAAGAAAAGGAAAAGCACACATATAAGGAACCTAGGAAAAACAAGCAATACTCAAATACTAGCTAACACAAGAGAGCACAGGTAGAAGCGGAACCACAAAAAAAAAAAAAAAAAATGGCAAACATAAATACACACCTTTCAATAGTATCTCTTAATATCAAGGGCCTCAATGCCCCAACCAAAAGACATAGGTTTGCAGACTGGCTTAAAAAGCAGGATCCTACAGTTTGTTGTCTCCAAGAAACTCACCTTTCTACAAAGGATAGACATTATCTTAGAGTGAAAGGTTGGAAAACGGTGTTTAAACCAAATGGGCCTAGAAAACAAGCAGGGGTTGCTATCCTCATATCTGACAAGGTAGACTTCAGTCCAACGTTAGTCAAGAAAGATAAGGAAGGTCACTTTATATTAATTAAGGGCACACTTCAACAGGAGGACATTACAATCCTAAACATATATGCACCTAACATGGGGGCTCCCAAATACATCAAATAAACACTATTAGAAGTAAGGTCACAGATAACACCAAACACAGTGGTGGTGGGTGACTTTAACACCCCACTCTCATCAATTGACAGGTCATCCCAGGAAAAAATAAACAGAGAGCCATCTGGACTAAATGAGGTCATAGAAGGAATGGACCTAACAGATATTTACAGGACATTTCATCCAAATGCTGCAGAATATACATTCTTTTCAGCAGCACATGGAACATTCTCTAAAATAGACCATATATTAGGACACAAAGCAAATCTTAACAAATTCAGGAAAACTGAAATAATTCCTTGCATTCTATCTGACCACAATGGAATTAAACGAAATCAGTAGCAAGAAAGGCTATAGAGCAAATGCAAAATCATGGAAACTAAAAAAAAAAAAAAAAAAAATCATGGAAACTAAACAATACACTGCTAAATGATGAATGGGTCAATGAAGAAATCAAGAAGGAAATCAAAAAATTTATAGAGTCAAACAATAATGAGAACACAACATACCAAAATATTCTAGGACACAATGAAGGCAGTTCTAAGAGGTAAATTTATAGCCTTAAGTGCCTATATTAAGAAATTAGATGGAAGCTGGGCGTGGTGGCGCACGTCTTTAATCCCAGCACTCGGGAGGCAGAGGTAGGAGGATCGCTGTGACTTCGAGGCCACCCTGAGACTACATAGTGAATTCCAGGTCAGCTTGAGCCAGAGTGAGACCCTACCTCGAAAAACCAAAAAAAAAAAAAAAAGAAAAAAAAAGAAATTAGTTGGGCTGGAAAGATGGCTTAGCGGTTAAGCGCTTGCCTGTGAAGACTAAGGACCCCAGTTCGAGGCTCGATTCCCCAGCTCCCACGTTAGCCAGATGCACAAGGGGGTGCACGCGTCTGGAGTTCGTTTGCAGAGGCTGGAAGTCCTGGCGCCCCCACTCTCTCTCTCTCCCTCTACCTGTCTTTCTCTCTGTGCCTGTCGCTGTCAATAAATAAATTTAAAAAAAAAAAGAAAAGAAAAGAAATTAGAAAGGTCGCAAGTAAACGACCTAATGCTTCACCTTAAAGCCTTGGAAAAAGAAGAACAAGGCAAACCAAAAATCAGTAGATGGGAAGAAATAATAAAGATTAGGGCAGAAATTAATGAAATAGAAACAACAACAACAACAAAAATCCAAAGAATTAATGAAACAAAGAGTTGGCTCTTTGAAAGGATAAACAAGATTGATAAACCCTTAGCAAACCTGACCAAAAGAGAGAAGAGACACAAATTAATAAAATCAGAGATGAAAAAGATAACATCCCAACAGATTCCAGAGAAATTCAAAAAATCATAGGGACATACTGTAAAAGCATATACTTCACAAAGTATGAAAATCTGAAAGAAATGGATGATTTCCTTGATTTATATGACCTACCTAAATTAAATCAAGATGAGATTAATCACTTAAATAGGCCGATAACAAGCATAGAGAGCCGAACAGTTATCAATAATCTCCCAACTAAAAAAAGCCCAGGCCCAGATGGATTCACTGCTGAATTTTACCAGACCTGCAAGGAAGAGCTAACACCACTGCATCTTAAGCTTTTCCAGGAAATAGAAAAAGAAGGAATTCTACCAAACTCCTTCTGTGAAGCCAGCATCACCCTGATACCAAAACCAGGCAAAGATAGAACAGAAAAGGAAAATTACAGACCATGAGAACTTTAAAACACTCAAGTGAGGAATTGCAGAAGACACTAGAAAGTGGAGAAACTTCCTTTGTTCCTGGATGGGAAGAATCAATATTGTGAAAATGGCAATATTACCAAAAGCAATCTACACATTTAATGCAATCCCTATCAAAATTCCAAAGGCATTCTTCATGGAAATAGGAAAAACAATCCAAAATTTTTTTTTGGAATCACAAAAAAACCTCAAACTCCTAAAATATTAGTGAGCAACAAAAATAAGCTGGTGGTATCACCATATCTGATTTTAACCTACACGACAGAGCCATAGTAACAAAAACAGTGTGGTACTGGCACAAAAACAGACATGTAGATCAGTGGAACAGAATACAGGACCCAGATGTAAGTCCAGGTACCTATAGCCACCTGATATTCAATAAAAATGCCAAAAATACTCATTGGAGAAAAGACAGCCTCTTTAGTAAATGGTATTGGGAAAACTGGATATATATCTGTAGAAGGATGAAAATAGATTCTTCTCTCTCGCCATGCACAAGAATTAAGTCCAAATGGATTAAAGACCTTAACATCAGACCTGAAACTCTGAAACTGCTAGAGGAAAATGTAGGGGAAACCCTTCAACATATTGGTCTTGGCAAAGACTTTCTGAACACAACCCCAATTGCTCAGGCAATAAAACCACAGATTAATCACTGGGACCTCATGAAATTACAAAGATTTTGCACTGCAAAGGACACAGTGAATAAAGCAAAGAGGCAACCTACAGAATGGGTAAAAATCTTTGCCAGCTATATATCTAATAGAGGATTAATATCTAGGATATACAAAGAAATCAAAAAGTTAAATAATAAGGAAGCAAACAAGCCAATCAAAAAATGGGCTATGGAGCTAAATAGAGCATTCTCAAAGGAAGAAATACGAATGGCATATAAGCATCTAAAAAAGTGTTCTACATCACTAGTCATCAGGGAAATGCAGATTAAAACTACATTGAGATTCCATCTCACTCCTGTCAGATTGGCTACAATCATGAAAACAAATGATCATAAATGTTGGCGGGGATGTGGAAAAAGAGGAACCCTTCTACACCGCTGGTGGGAATGCAATCTGGTCCAGCCATTGTGGAAATCAGTGTGGAGGTTCCTAAAGCAGCTAGAGATTGATCTACCATATGACCCAGCTATAGCACTCATAGGCATATATCCTAAGGACTCATCTCATTTCCTTAGAAGTACATGTTCAACCATGTTTATTGCTGCTCAATTTATAATAGCTGGGAAATGGAACCAGCCTAGATATCCCTCAACTGATGAGTGGATAATGAAGATGTGGCACATTTATACAATGGAGTTCTACTCAGTGGTAAAGAAAAATGAAGTTATGAAATTTGCAGAAAAATGGATGGATCTGGAAAGTATTATACTATGTGAGGTAACCCAGGCCCAGAAAGCCAAGTGCCACATGTTCTCCCTCATATGTGGATCCTAGCTACAGATGATTGGGCTTCTGCGTGAGAAGGAAAATACTTAGTAGCAGAGGCCAGTAAGTTAAAAAGGAGACATAAAGGGAAGAGAAAGGAAGGGAGGAGGGTACTTATTAGACTGGTATTGTATATATGTAAGTATAATGATTGAGATGGGGAGGTAATATGATAGAGAATGGAATTTCAAAGGGGAAAGGGGCTGGAGGGAGGGTATTACCATGGGATATTTTTTATAATCATGGAAAATGTTAATAAAAATTGTGAAAAGAAAAAAAAATCAAAAACAATAAAAGCAGTATCTGTGAAAAAAATTAAAAAATTAAAAAAAATAAAATAGAAAAAAAAAAGTCTTGCACTGAATGTGGGGGAATAAGCCATGTGCCTTTTTTTCTTTGTTAATGTTGTTTGTATTTTAGCAGACTCACCATCTTGAGTGTTGGGACTCAGGATTTGGGTTCGCAGTTCCTCCATGCTAATTCCCAGACATCTGCAGATCTCCTTGGGGCTGTAGGGTTCAGAGTGAAGGGCATCCTCTGTGACCAACAACATTTCTTCCAGACCAATTCCTAGACTGGCCTGTACTTCCTCCAGCCGCAAGACTTTGTCCCATTGCAAGCCTTTGTATTTAGCAAGGAGCTGTAGGTTCAAGCCATGATAATGATAAATTTTCACTTCAGAATTTGGTGTTTTTCTAATTACCCAGATTCAAATTTCAGCTGTTTGCTTTTTTTTCTTCCACCTACACTAACAAAATCTCCCATCATTGCTTAGAAATTTATCCTGCATTATGTTTAGAATTAAATATGCCTCCATAACCATTACAAGATCATTCAGTATATTCTTTTAGCTCTATTCAGTTCATCTATACTTCATCATTCTGTATACAGTGGAAAGAAAACTACTCAAATATCATTTAACCTGGGTTCTTAGATGAACACCACAGGCCTGATTTTATTATAGTACCTCCTACTCACTATATATCTCTCAAAAAAATAGCTTATGTATCTGGGCATTTGGAGTAAAGTTGGAGATTATAAATAAAAACCTCACTGGTGACATATGAGAAGTCCCTTCACATGGTCACTGGTAGTACTAGAGCTGCATGTTCCTCAGTGAAGAAAAGCGTTTGGCTTCCAATTGTGTTTTGAGGCAGTGCCACAGTCTGATGGAAGAGGTCAAGTGCAAACCAAGTCTTTCCATTCAGGTCTACTCCAGCTCAGAATAGGGTTCTTCCTTTGTCTCTGAACCACTGACAGACCTTTATAGCAAGTCAATCATAATAATGAAGGTTTTTCTATCTCTGAGGTCTATGTAATTTATTGCCTGGGTATGAAGACAACAGGTACAAAAAAGAAAAAAGGAGACAAGCAGAATGGAGAATATGTCTTCAAGAAAATGTGTATCTAACTTGCTCTTCTACTGTGTTGATGATATGATTTTCTCTTTTACCAATTTGGTTAGGATGGCTCATTTCTTGAAAATGCTAATAACAGAAGTTCTTATATTCATTAATCATCTTTGGGTAAAACCTTGGTTCATACATTTGGAAGAAGTTAATGCTTTTAAAGAATTGGGAAAAGAGCCAATAGAATTATTTTTCTGTTCAATTTTTTCACAGAACAGCTCCATTTTTTTAAGCAAGGATATGAGTTAAGAACACTACTTTGGGTTGAGAACACTAGAGATTGGCCCACTCATTTATTCAATGAATTCATTCATAAATGTTTTATATTCCAATGAACTTAAAAAATAAATTGGGCAAAGTTTCTAAATACATAGATAATACAAAAAAAAACATAAAATATATTTGATTTTATGGAAAAAACCTGAAGGCAATGATTTTTGGTAATGCTTTCTGGCAAAGTATATCCAGAATCCAATTGAAAGGAGCAATGGAGCTAATAAAAATACATCACAGTGTAATGTGGCTTTAAATGTGCTTCTTACTTCTCATAGTCTTCAACAATCCTGGGAGATAGTTCTTATTACACTAACAGATGAGAATATGTGGCATGTGCAGTGACCTAACTACGAAATAACATAAATTGAAAACACTGACAAAGGGGTTCTTTCTGAATGAAGAAACAAGAGAAAGGGGGGAGAGAGGACGGAAGAAGAAGGGAAGAAATAAATGGAGAATGGAAACGGTAGGAGACACATCCCTATGA
The DNA here is from genome assembly GCF_020740685.1 of Jaculus jaculus. Lineage (NCBI taxonomy): Eukaryota > Metazoa > Chordata > Mammalia > Rodentia > Dipodidae > Jaculus > Jaculus jaculus. The sequence goes on from NC_059109.1 coordinate 64,168,060, forward strand.
TAAAATAGGGGCACTTTCTAAGAACATTTCAGTAAAGTTACCATTCTTATTCTTATTTGAACCACTCATGTTGCCCCAGGCCCTTGGAAAAGGAAAGAAAAACCTAGGCCAGTGATGTCTGTGCAAGTCTGCAAGGGAAATCCACAGGGCAGGAGGTTGTCTCTGAAGGAGACTCAGAATGCATTTCTCCTTCAGGAACAGAACAGGCACTGACATGAAGCCGTTCACATTCACTCCTGTAAAATCTCAGCCTGCTATCAGCCAGTATCTCCCTAGCCCTCACCTAGAAGGTAGCCCTCACCTAGAGGGTCTCCCCAGCCAGTCTGATGTGTATTTCAATTAGGATGAAATTTCCCACATGCTCTCAACAACAGCTGCATAGTCCATGAGGTGCTGAATTCAACCGAGGGAGTGAAACAGAAGAGATACTTAAGCCTTTCGAAATTTGGATCAGGAAGCAGAAAGATGACTTGCAGATGAGAGCAGAGGGGGGATAAGATTGCTGTGGCTGAGAGACAGAACATAATGAGGGAGATTTGTCACTGTGGGCCTCATGACTGGCATACTTCACATTTGAGAGACAGACATGAGTCAGGGCTGAGAGTCATTTTGTCACAAGTTGCTCACTCAGTAACAGGGTAGAGAAATGAGAGATAGCTATTCTTTGTCAACATTTAGCATTTCCTTTTCACATTGCAAACAATAAGCATTCAAGTCAGATAGGCCTTCTGAGATGTTCCCAAACTCTGTTTCATCTTCTGTGGACATGAAAGCAGGCAACTATACTTTCCCCACAGTCATGGCAAAAAATAACACAGATAAACAGTCAATTCTAGGACCCTATTTTCTGTAAGGCGACACTCAGTTCTCTGCTCGAGACCCATTCATGCTAACATGTCTAACTCCTGAGGCAGAAGAAGATAAAGAACAGCTGCAAAGGCATACCTAAACTCCCCATCCACTCAAGCCAGGTCACCACAGACTGGTGTGAACTTCCCAGGATGTTAAATGAGGCATTGAATGGCTACTTCACAGGCTATTGTGAAGATTATAATAAGATCAAGAAGATCACAATCAATCACTGTGTCTGGCCTGAAGAGGCACTCTGGAATTATCACATTTTCTTCCTAACTTTCTCCTTCTTTTCTAGCTAATTCTGTCCTATTTTATCCCCGTTTTCATGCCTTCAAATACACATAAATGTGTCCTGTCCTTAAATTCCTTAGTCCTCATTTCTCTACAAGTCTCCAACAACTAGAACTAGATGCCAAACTCACTAGGTCTTCAGCAAACATTCTAACCATTGAATTTCTCCTCCCAAATATTCTTTTTATATCTCTAAAACATGCCTGAAAATCCAATGGTCTTTCCCCAGGACTGTTTAATTTTAATATTTACATACTATTTAATAGCTACCTTCAAACTGTGCTGCACTGGCTTCCATATAAATGGCTTTTCCTGTTTTCCCTCTTGCCTCTCTAAACCTTATACCAATTCTTTCCTGTGACACTTTTTTTCTTTTTGTTTGTTTGTTTTTCGATTTTTCAAGGTAGGGTCTCACTGTAGCCCAGGCTGACCTGGAATTCACTGTGGAGTCTCAGGGTGGCCTCGAACTCACAGCAATCCTCATACCTCTGCCTCCCAAGTGCTGGGATTAAAGGTGTGTGCCACCATGCCTCGCTTTAATTTTTTCTTTTCGTCACTTTAAATGAAGCCATTTCCAAAGCTTACCCCTGACCTTCTGATTTGTCTTCCCTTGCCATGTTCTTTTCTTCAGTATATGGTACTTAGCCCCAGGTTTTAAATACTGTCTCAAACCAAATATTTCTCAGGGCTATAGTCCTAGTCAGGAGATATACTCCAAGCTGAAATTTCCAAATGCATAAAAGAAAATTCCCTGGGGAATTTGCATCACTTCCACTTTGAAGTCACCTTCCAACTACATTTTCCAAGCCAATATGGCAGCACTATACTTTCCACTAATCATTTTAGCTTGAAACTGCAGCTCTTATTGACAACATTCCTCCTTCACTCCTGTGCATGCATGCATGAAGTAAATGTTTCCTGGGTACCTATGACTTTCCAGTCCCCAGGCACACATAAGTAAATAAGGCATACGTGGCTCCTGATCACATGAAGCTCAGGGTCTATCAGAAGAGAAAAGATGTTAAATAAAAATTATAGTATGAATAGCTCAATGCACTGTGATAAGCTATTATAGTTGAAAATATAGAATATGATAAAAATATGTACAAAAATAATTAACCAAATGGGGATGGGGCAAGAGCTCAATAAGAGAACACTTGCCTAACATATGTGAGACACTGGGTTCATGCCCTAATACTACAAAAAGACCACTATATTAATAAAACAGCATGGTATTATCAGAAAACCTGACATGTAGACCAATGAAACAGAACTGAGGACCCAGATACAAGCCTATATGGCTACAGTCCACTAATCTTTGACACAGGTTTCAAAAATATACATTAAACAAAAGAAAGCCTTTTCTCCAAATGGTGCTGTTAAAAACTTGTTATTCACATATAACAGAATAAAAGCTAGATCTATATCTCTTACCCTGAACAGAAATCAATTCAAAATGGACTAATGACTTTAATGTAAGACCTAAGACTTTGAAACTGCTAGATGAGGGAGGGGAAACAGGCTGTGGAGACCTGAGCTATATCTCCAGAACTCAAGTGAAATGCCAAACATGCTGATACTGGTGGATACAGGATATCGCTACAGCTTACTGACCACCTAGCTTAGATGAATCAATGAGCTTCTAGGTTCAGGGTGAGGACTAACTCTAAGAATAAAGTACAAAGCAACTGAGCAGAACAACTGATATCAACCTCTACATGCACACATTTGCAAATATACTCATACATACATATGTACCCACATACACAGAAACATACCTCCACACATGCACCACACAGAGACATACACACACAAAAAGAAAATGTAGGGAAAACATTCTAAGATGTAGGTATAGGACTTTCTGAAAGGAATGTAAAAGCATACATTTAAAATAATCCCAAGATCTATCTGCTGCCATCAAGAAATCTACCTCACCACTAAAGATAGACACCTCCTCAGGGTGAAAGGTTGGAAAATGATATTCCAAGAAAATGGAAATAAAAAAGAGGTAGGTGTTGCTATATTAATATCTGATAAAATACACTTCAAACCAAAAGAATCAAAAAGGACAAAGAAGGCCACTTCTTACTTATCAAGGGAATGATCCAACATGAGCACATCATAATCATAATTACATATGTGCCAAACACAGGGGCACCACAGTTTATAAAACAAAATCTACTTGACAATAAACAGAAAAAACACCAATCCAAACATAGTTGGAGACTTCAATACTCCACTATTGTCATCAATAGATAGATCGCCCAAGCAGAAAATCAACAGGGAAATAATACAGCCCAACAACATCACAGATCAACTAGACCTGTCTTCAGAACTTTCCATCCCAAATCTACAGAAAACACATTCTTCTCAGGAGCCCACAGAACCTTCTCCAAAATTGACCATATATTAGAACATAAAGCCTACCTTCATAAACTCAAGAAAATTGAAGTAATTTCCTACATCATGTCACATCACAATGCTTTAAAGCTAAAAACTAACAACAAGAGATACATCAAGAATTCATCCAGCTCCTAGAGACTAAACAACACAGTTTTAAACAATAAATGGGTCATTGAAGAAATCAAAAAAGAAATTGGAAAATTCCTAGAATTGAATGATAATGAAAACACCCTACCAAAACATATGGGACACAATGAAGGCAGTCCTAAGGGGAAACGTTATAGTCCTAAATGCCTTCATTTCAAAAACAGAGAGATCCCAAATTAATGACCTAACTGTCCAACTAAAGGCACTGGAAAAACAAGAAGAATTCAACCCAAAGAGCTCCAGATGGAAAGAAATAAGATTAGAGCAGAAATTAATGAATTTGAAACTAAGAAAACCATTTTTAAAAAATTGAAGAAATGAAGAGTTGGTTCTTTGAAAAAAAAAAAAAAAACTCAACAAGATTGACAAACCCCTGGCCAATTTGATCAAGCAAAAATAAGAGAAGTCTCAAATTAACAAAATCAGAAATTAAAAAGAAGAGATCACAACAGACATCAACAGGATATATTTTTAAAACCTCTACTCCACAAAATTAAATAATCTAGAAGAAATGGATGAATTCCTAATCATATAACACCTACAAAAGCTAAATTCATAGCAGACTAATCTCCTAAACAAACCTATCACATCCATGGAGACTGAAAAGGTAATCAAAAACCTCCCTGCAAAGAAAAGTCCAGGACTAGAAGGTTTATCAGCTAAATTCTATCAAACCTTCATTGAAAAACTGAATCCAAATTTCTCAAACTGTTTCACACAATTGGAAACCAGAGAATCCTTCCTGACTCCTTTTATGAAGATAGCATCACCCTAATACCAAAACCAGGCAGAGATGCAACATGGAAAGAAAACTATAAGCTTATATCCCTAATGAACTTAGATGTAAAGATCCTGCACAAAATCCTTGCAAATCTAATTCAACAACACATCAAAAGCATTATCCACTTTGATCAAGTAGGCTTCATTACAGAGGTCAAGGGATGGTTTAACATATGGAAATCCATCAATATAATATACCACATAAATAAACTTAACCATAAGAACCACATGATCATCTCACTTAATACAGAGAAGGCCTTTGACAAAATACAACACCACTTCATGATCAAAACACTGGAAAGATTAGGCATGGAGAGTTTATATCTCAACACAATAAAGGCTATATATAAAGCTCCTAAAGCCCAAATAATACTTAATGGGGAAAAAACACAAGGAGTTCCCACTGAGATTAGGAGCAAGACAGGTGTGCCCACTCTCACCACTGCTCTTCAACATAGTACTAGAAGTACTAGCCCAAGCAATAAAACAGGAGAAAGAAAGAAAAGTGACTCAAATTGGAAAGGAAGAAGTACAGTTAGCCCTATTTGTACATGACATGATCCTGTATATAAGTGACTTGAAAGTCTCCATCTCAAAACTTCTAATGGTGATAAATTCCTTCACCAAAGTGACAGAATACAAAATAAATGTACAAAAATCAGTAGCTTTTCTATATGCAAATGACAAATATACAGAGAAAGAAATCAGTGAGGCTGTCCCATTTTCATTAGCAACAAAAACAAAAAAAAATTAAATACCTTCACTAACCAAGGATGTGAAAGATTGTTAGAGCCACAAGTTAGGACATTTTGCACAGACACTGCCTCTCCCTCCTCCCATAATACATGACCCACAATCCCTATGGGGTTGACTTGTATCCCCAACAAAGACGTCCTCTTCAGAAAAGGGGCAGGGAGGAGGGAAAGGATGGTATCAACAGGTGTTGTTTACATACTAAATATGTCCATATCTAATAAAAATAAATAAAATAATACTAAGAATTGACAAGTAGGATTACATAAAAAGGAACAACCACCAGAGTAAAAAGAGAGTATACAAAATGGGGGAATGGGAGAATCTTTGCCAATTATACATCAGACAGGTGATTAATATCTATAATATATAAAGAACTGAAAATTTAAACACCCAAAACACCTATTATCTGTGGTAGTTTGAATGGATGGCCCCCAATATATTCAGGATTTTATTAAAGTTTGTAATTTAGATCTCTAGCCACCTGGCTGGAGAAGGCATCACTTGGCGGATCCTAGGTTCCAGCCCTAAGGTATGGTGGTAGATTTGGAATTCCAGTCTAAAGATATGCAATGTACCTGGGCTTTCCTTGGAATTCCTAAGTATGCTTGCTTGTGCTTGGGCCTGTTATACTAGGCCAGCTCCTTCTGCCATTATGGAACTTCCCCAAGATCTGTAAGCTTAAACAAATATCCCTTCCTCTATAACTGGTTTGGTGCCTAGTTTGGAAGTTCAACAAAGCTCCCTCAGGCTGTCTGTTATACCATCCAGTCAATAAATGGATTAATGAACTGAATACAGCATTCCTAAAAGAAGAAAAAGGCTATAGTGAACAAACAGCTGGTGGGCTGGGGGAGCATGAGCCACAGGCCAGGCTGAAAGCAGGGAAGGTGCTGATGTTCTGGTGGTCTCCCTTGCTATAGCACAAAAAGCAGTACAATTTGGAAGTTCATCCCACTGAGAAAAAAAAAAGAAATATAAGACCTGAGGAAAACAATGATGATGACGCCTTCATAACTCATTTTCTCAAGATGAATGAGGAAAAAGACAGTTTCTTTACATTATTTAAAGAATTTTTGTGAATCTGCAACATTAAGAAACTTTTTGTTCATTCCACACTTTAGATAGTTGATTTTCAGTCTTGATCAGAGTAACAGCAGAGCAAAGTTGAGAGCCACATGCAGGAGCCATATGTGTAGAGTATGCAGACACCTGCTTATGGATGGTGGAACCATCCCGCAGGTTCTGCTCAGAGATTAAGTATTTTCCAAATGTCCTGCTCACAGTACTACTGACTCCTGCACTGCCCCCAAAGCCAAGCCTAGGTGTGTTTCCAGCACTGAGCCCTGAACACACCACACTGCCTCAGTCCCTTTGCCTCTGCCATATAGCTTGCTCTAGAAGCACCATGCTCCAATCTTGGCAGAGTATACTCTACTGAACACACAGTAAGTGAGTGACAATGACCACATTTTTTGAGTGTTTGGGTTTTCTTTGCTCAAATTCAAGGAAACTACCAAATCCCTGGGAATATTGTTCCAACTTCTCTGTACATTCCACCACCAACCTAAGAATCAGTTCCATATTGACCACTAAATGACAGGAGCTAAAAAACTTGTATGAGTGATGGCTCCTGACCAGACAGGCCCTCTAAAAGAGTCACTATAAATTTTCTTTCAAGTGTCAAAGAACCACATCAAACTCTCTACTTCAATGCTTCACATGTTGCCACAAAGAGTTCAGGATATGCAAAAAAGTAACAGTATAATTTCCTTCCCAACTTAACTTTCCATAACACTTATTGGCATCACATATTTTATCCCTCAATATAACTAAATGATATTCTCTTTTAAAGACATACAATATTTCTGGAAATGTTTAAGCCATGAAATATGTATAAAATATGAGGAATTTTGTGCCCACTAAAGATCCCTGGCCACTTTGTTAATTTAAGAACATAAAAATGTGCTTCACTTAAAAGTATCATTTACGCAAGTAATACTTATAAATCTCTATTGAGTTTGTTTTGAATGTTTTTAATTTTAGTTCAAATGCTGTACAGACTCTTTTAATGAATCTAAATCAATTAGTTTTTGAAAGCTAATGGAAAGACAGACAGACAGAAAAAGGAAAATTGAGAATAGAAGACGTTATCATTATTAAGGCAAAAATAAAAATCACCTGCATTGGCTTACTGTACTAACTAGATATGAAAGCTACTCAGTTTCAAAAAAGGATTTCAGAAATACAGAGGTGAGAAACACACACACACACACACACACACACAAGTGCTATTCCTTGCAACTTTGCTCTGTAGATGCCCATTTCTGGGTTGCCTTCAAAACTCTTCTGTTTGGCCATCCTCCACTAACACTTCAATATAGTCTAAAATATATAATATTTTATATATAAAATATTATATAAAATTTTATTTTATTTTATAATATTTTATATATAAAATATATAATATAAAATAATATAGTCTAAAAGCAGAGTTTTGTTCATGTTGAAATAAACTTCTTTACTGTTTTTATTTGAGAGTTCATTTGCTTATTCAATAAGGCCATTTTCAAATAAAATTTAAATTCAGTAACCTGTTAAGAAAAAATAGAATAAAGGACCTGTACTGCAAAGAAAGTGTGCTTAACAGAACCTCAGCCTATATTCCTAAGCAAAAGCATATTCCTAATAGTCCTAATATTACCATCTCTGGGTAAGGCCCATATTAACAGGCCTATCTGTGTTTCTCTTTTTTCAAAAGTTTAAATTCTAATATTTGCAGCAACATGAATTAAGAAACAGCCTCTGTTGTGATGAAATCTTTCATTTTTCTTTTTTATATATTGTAAAAGAGAGTAAAAAATATAGTATTTAAAGACCTAATTTTTTAAAATTTATTTTATTTATTTGAGAGAGAAAAAGGAGAAGATATAGAATGGGAGTGGCAGGGCCTTCAGCCACTGCAAAGAAACTCCAAATGCATGTGTCACCTTGTGCATCTGGTTTATGTGGGTCCTGGGGAATTGAACCTGGGTCTTTTGGCTTTACTGGAAAGCATCTTCATCACCAAGCCATCTCTCCAGCCCTAAGACACTGTTTTAACATAACTACATTCTCTTAGAGTTACTTCTTTAGTGTTCAGTATGGAGAAATAGTTTAGAATAATAGTCTTAAGTATATCTTAGTGTACAAAATAGCTAAATTTAATGATGAGGCCCTAGAGCAAGTGAAGAGCCTTCTAGCTTCTGTTATCTTTGAATCCCAAAGGCATGCCCCCGCTTAATAGCATCATTAAAAGTTGTGGGCTCTGCAAGAAGTTCTTGAGCTTAAAATTAAAATTCAGCATATCTTAAGAAACTCTATTGTCTGATCAGAAATATCTGGTGTGTGGTATGCAGTCACTGTCCTCTTTTAAATGAAGTTTAAAGGAGAGAGAATAAAACCATCAGTCTTCTGGGAGATAGATATGTGAATATAAATGGCAAGAGTCACAGAAGACAGGGACAACACAGCCATGTTGTCTCGTTGTTGACAAATGGTGTTTATTGTGAGAGAAGAAACCAGGATTCTCTACTCTCCATTGAGAGGTCATTTGGAATCTCTGCAGTCACTATTTAGGATTAGAGATTTAATGGACTATTTTGTAGAAATTTAGAAACTTAAATGAGGCTAAATAGTATCTCAACTTTCCTCCACTTTTTAAAATAAAACTAGTTTGCAATTTTAAATGAAATGGCATAGTCCCCTTTTCAAGAAGAAGCTATCCCTAATTTTAACTGCACAGGGCCTTATTTATGAAAAACTTGTTATTTGTTTTCAAATGTCTTTTACCTGAATAAGTTGGAAAGAATGTCTGTCAAAGAAAGGAATTCTCTGTCAAAGTACCTCTAAAATGCATATAGAGTCATGCACTTGAGTTCAGAAAACATCCTCATCTGGCACAGGCTTTTAATCCTAACACTTGGGACATGAAGACAGGAACTTACACAGTCAGTTCAAGGCCAGTCTATGACACATAGCAAAATCCCTTCCCAAGGAGGAAAGAAACACTCAGAAGACAGCCTCTAGCATAGGAGTTTCTAGAGTGCACTAAGAGCTTCAGCTAATGCTGCTTCCAAATGAGAATATCCTTTCCTACTATAGGAGATGTCCTCTGACATCCCCTAAATACCCATAACTTTTACTAAAGATTCAGCACCACAGTTTGATTCCTGGCTTTTTTTTCTTGCATCTTCAAGAGAGTAGTCATAACATGAACCCATTTTACATGTCTCATACTTTTTCAGAAGACCTGTGAACCTTACTGTGAATCCAGTAAGGGCTCTCTGACTTCATGTTAAAACCTTAAAAATAATGTTGTATAAATTTTTTACATCTCCTCAGAAAATCAACAGGAGTAAGCTCTCAAGTTAATAAGATATTCATTTCTCCCATGTCCTGAAAAAGGGAAGTGTGCCCTGCAGGAGTAAGAGTTCAATGAACCTTCAACATTGATGAGTTTTACTGCATTACTTCTGTTGCTTCTCTCAGATGTTTTGAGGGGCTTAATACTAAAACACTGTCCCACAGACTCTTTTATGAGTTATTATAAATAGTAAACTCTAAATTTAAAGAATATAAGTCTTGATTTTAAAAAAAAGTTTAATTCCCAAAATTTCCAAGAACAAAAATCTTTGACTTCCCTGAATCAGCTCTACTCTTCCACATTCAGAACTTTACAGAGTAGATGGAAGAAGAGAAGCACTCAATCAATCACAAGGGATCACAACACATTACATATTTCCCTATATTAAAGGGAATTTCCACAGGGGATCTAGGTCAGTGCCCAAAAGACACTTGTAGATACTGCAATTTAGAGCAAAATAAATAGGGAAGATCAGATGAAACAGCATAGACATTCCTTTACTCGACAAATATTCATCCTGGGTCCACTTCAGGCTAAGTACTATATCAAGTACTAGGGATACAAGAATCAACAAGATGGATGGGCTGAAGAGATTGCTTGGTGGTAAGCTGGGCGTGGTGATGCATGCCTTTAATCCCAGCACTCAGGAGGTAGAGGTAGGAGGACTGCTGTGGGTTCGAGGCCACCCTGAGACTCCATAGTGAATTCCAGGTCAGCCTGGGCTAGAGTGAGACCCTACCTTGAAGAAAAAAAAAAAAAGAGAGAGAGAGAGAGAGAGATTTCTAAGTGGTTAAGCAACTTTCTGGAAAAGTCAAAGGACTTGGGTTTGATTCCCCAATACCCAGGGTGTAAAAGCCAGATGCACAAGGTGGCATTTACAGTTGCTAGAGGCCCTGGTATGCTCATTCTTTCTCTCTCTCTCTCTCTCTCTCTCTTTCTCATTCTCTCATCTATCTATCTGCATCTATCTATCTATCTATCTATCTATCTATCTATCTATCTATCTATCTACTTCTCTCTCTCCAGATTCAAAAAAAAAAAAAGAGTCAAGATGGATACAGTGCAGTTCACAAGTAAATTAACTGAATGGGAAAGAAGAGATAGATGTTAAACAAATAACTGTGATATAAACACCACAACTGACAAATATAAGTCCTTGCAAAATGTGAAGGCACCTCTGCTTAGTCTAGCATTATAGTAAGTCATTTAGACAGATTTCAGAGAAAGCTGGGTGTATACAAAGTCCCTGAGGTAAGAATGGCCCTCATATGAGTGTACAGGCACTAGGTGCGATAGAGGTAAGATACATGGGCCTCAGGCTGCACAGCTGTCCCTATAGTGACAAATTTAGAAGGAAAGCCATTAATAAGAGAACAGACAATAGAGAGAAGGTCTATATTAAAGGGAATTTCCACAAGCATGGTTCAGGAGTCCCAAGCTGCTAGCTGCAGGCCGCTTGCTACAGTCAGTATCCTGTGACAAGCTTTTGATCAAGGCTGAACTCTGGTCAACTATCACTGCCTTGATGTTCATGGCACAGATTGCACAACTGGTAATCATGCACACAAAGACTCATTGTAACCTCCTGGCGCTGTAGGCTGGCTAACCCAGACTGTTTTCCTTCACATGGCACAAATGACATAACAGGAAACTGTATACAAAGAAAGTCACCCTAACCAAACAGGTATTTCTCCAAAATGTGGACCACCTCCCACCCCTTTTCCTCCCTTATAATCCCCAATCTCCACCCTCTCACTACTACTCTACAACCTCCATGTACCCCACATGCTACCCCTTCTGAGCCCTACTCCCCACCCCTTCCCTCATGGCCATGGCCCTAAGACATAGGCAGTAGTATTCTACTTACTGCCCAGCCTGTAGCTTTTCTGCAGTATACTAACTATTGTTCCTATTCTAATCTGAAAAGCAAATCCATCTACCACCCACCAATCCCTTCTGCACTACTGACCACCCAGTCTACTACAGTAAGAACTTTTTACTTTATTCAGATGAAATGGGAAACTTTTTAAAGGTGGTAAGCAAGATAGCCTAATCATATTTAAATTTCTAAACCATCACTCAATTATTTGAAGATGACTAGGAGAGACGGAAGGAACAGTGTGAAAGCAAACATGAGATTCAATACATGACTCTCTAACCAGTGGAAGAATACAAGGCTTCCAAGAGAAGGACTGAGCTCAATTTGAGCATGCTTAATTTTAGAGGTCTGTAATTCATTCAGATAGGTATGCTAGACTATGTATGGGATATACAGGTTTGGAGCTCAGTTGAGAAGGCCTGCATAAAAAATGTCTACCTAAGGAGGATCGCCGAGAGTTCAAGGCCACCCTGAGACTACAGAGTTAATTCCAGGTCAGCCTGGGCCAGAGTGAGACCCTACCTCGAAAAAAACTAAAAAAAAAAAAAAAAAAGTCTACCTATAATACATCAGTATAAGGATAGAAGGTAAACTTGTGAGAGGAGATGAGACCAACAAAGGGAAGGAAATAGAATGAAGGCCAAGGCCAATGCTTTAAAGAACTGCAAACCTAACTTGCAGTGTAGATCTGATGATAGGAAGCAAAAGCCTGTAATAAAAACTTTCAGTGCCAGAGATGGGATACCTTCCAGTGAGTTGTTGTCTAGGGAGGTCCCTGATGCCCCTAAAACATTACAGGCCACTGCCAAGGTTCTTGGTTACCCACCAGAACTAGATGGTAAGACTTTATTGCTGAAGACTCCACATGCTTGGCCTGCAGGTCACTGAGAAATCAAACTGGACTGAGCTGGAAACCTTCTCCCCTTTGAGTAACTGTCAGAAAGTTGGAAAGAGCTATGCTGCATGCAGCCCTTTGGGAGAGGGACCTCATCAGTGGTGTTAAGCAGCGGTGGGCCCTGGAAGCTCTAAGACTGGCCAATCAAGCCAAATGTACTAACTGGTGCAATCGTGGCATGTCTGTTATGACGGAAATCAACTGCTCTCTAACTGAACTGAAGGCCTGCTCCGTGGTAGAAAATTCATGCTTGGTACTGTAAAACTAGTCAAAACCTATGGCTGGGGAGGTTATAAGCCCTAGAGAAGTAATGTCTGCAGTTATCTGGCTACAAGCATATATTATGCCCACCAAACTGCCCTCTAAGTATTTCTTAAATGTATTAACGTTACTTTCACTTTTGGTTAGATAAACTTTTCTTTTCAGATGGCAGTGACCTCCAAAGTCACCATAGTGCTAAGAAGTGACAATGGTGTGTCCAGCACTGGGGCATTTCTATTACACTTTTCAAGGCTCACGATCCATTGCAGAAGACGTAGTCAAAAGAATGTAAGAGCCAAAGGAAAGGTAGGACTGATTACAATGCAATATTCCAGACACAAAATGGTCTTGGTATTTATGATTTCACAGTGCCTGGTACCACATACCAAGTAACCTCATAATAGGAGGGAAGGATGATGACATCAAAATAGATGAGAGACTAACTGGAAAGAAAAAGAGATTCAATGGAGGGATTAAGTAAGAGGAGGAGAATGGAGGTGGGGTGGGAATTATCATGGTTTATTGTCTGTAATATGGAAGCTGTCAATAAAAATTTAAAAAAATTAAAAAAAAAAAGCCTGGTACCAACATCAAACACAGGCAAAGTTACTTTTGAAAGTTAGGCTGAGGTGGATAGTGAAAGCTCAAGAGGCCAAACAGAAAATAGAACTTATGCTGTGTTTAGGACCTGCTGAAGACTGCTGATTAACAATCTTGGGTGACACCAAAGGACAAGCAGAAAGCAGCACACAAGCTCCTGACCCAGCCTCGTTTCCTACCTCTCGGTCATGTCATGTGCCACTCTGGGTACTCCATAACAGGTCATTTCTATGAGCCTTGTTAGACCACCAATTTATTTACTAACGATTATATGCTAAACACTTCCTGTTTGGTATCTTCAGACTTTAGCTAAGTCCTCTACCCCTACGCTCAGGGTTCTTTGGTATGCCTGTTGCCAGATGTACCACAGTCGTTCTGTGAACACTCCCTAAATGGATTTAGACTTGATAGGTAAAGGTCTCCTAAACTGTGAATGGCAAAGGCCACCTTTTGGTAGATGTTTCCCTGTCTACTCAGATATGAGGAACTCTTCTTTTGGGGGCTCAAGGGGATTGCACCACATCTGTATTTTTTAAATATTTTGTTTATTTGAGAAAGATGAAGATAGAGAGAGAATGGACACACCAGGGCCTGTAGCCACCACAAATGAACTCCAGATGCTTATGCCACCTTGTGGATCTAGCTTTACATGGGTACTGAGGAATCAAACCAGGATACTTTGGCTTTGTAGGCAAGCACCTTAATCGCTAAGCAATCTCTCCAGTACCATGTCTGCATTTTTTATTTGAGAGAGAAAGAGAGAGAGGCAGAGAGAGAGAGAACAGGTATTCCAGAGCCTCCAGCCACTGCAAACTAGCTCCAGATGTGCGCTTCACAGATATACACTGTCCTCTTCTCCCTGGTGTCACCCCAAAAGATACTCAGCACCTTCTGCTCTCTCCTAGCCTTTGATGAGTTTATCTGTTTGGAATCAGATTGCTCTAAAGACCTACAGTTAGGCTGTTGCTGTAGTCACAGTGTTGCTCTAACATGCAGAAAGACCAAGCCAATAGAATAAACAGAAAGTAGTTTCATGAGTGCATTACCTTTGCAGCCAGCCGGCATTCCATCACCCTGATGTTAAAATGGGACGTTGCTGCTTTGTTCATTTCCACACAACTGTTGGCAATCACAAATACTGCTCCACTAGGGAGTTTCACATCAGTTGCCCTCAAAGGACTAAATTCTATTAACTTGGCCTTTGGAAGAAAAATGATAGGGTGAGATAATAATTTATTAGGATTCAGAATTATTTATTTTAATAGTTTTCTCCTCAAACACATACATTCGTTCAAAAACTACTTATTTTTTTATCTAGGCACTGTCCTAGGCCCTGGAGATATGAAAGTGAAGAAGACAGACACTGTCCCTGCATACACACAGCAACAACGAAGACAAGCAAGTTGTATTGTAAGGGTAGCAAAGCACTAGAGAGTTTGTAGACATAGTTGAAGTAACTCATCAGATTCACCCTAGTATCATCTCATTAGAGAAAGGGAAATCAAAACTGAGTCATAAAGATGAGAAAAGGCATGGGAAAAAAAACTTCTGTATTTTCAGAGGCAACAAATCATATAGGGTGTTACTAGTGCTCTGAGTACTGAAACGTGGTTTATAGCTGAGAGTTTGGAGAGTGAACGGTTAGGGTGGAGGATAAAATGAAAATCTAGTGGATATATACCTTGCAAATACAAAGAACTTAGACTATATTCAGACCCTACACCTAACTTACACTAACAACAGGACTCTTGCCATTATATCTGCTTGTCAAGTCTCATCCAAAACACTCAGCATATTCTTGTAGCATTAATCAAAGTTTCTTTATTTCATGTCTTGGGCTTACAGGAATCAAGAATAAAAATTCTTGATAAGGGGTAATCCAAGTTCTTAGAAAATAAATCAGCCTGTCTGATGTAGAACTAAGAAATGTCTGCTTCTATTTTGAAAGTGGAAAGCTTACAGGCAAGAACCAAAACCTCTGCCCTTGCCTAGAGATGGAGACAGCCAAGGGGAAATGATTCTAGTTGAGGAATTCATTCTTGGCTCACCATCAACATTTTTTCCTCCCACCACCGAAGCCCCAAAAATGTTGACAGAGAAAAATGACACCAAAAAGTAAATTACAAAAAGAGGGGTTCTGAGTATGTGTGGTAAGAAAATGAACATTTGGGTTTAAATCCAACATGAGAGTATAAAAATGCCATGAGATAAGGTGATTTCTTTCAGGGACAGGAAAGGTGGTCCCAATAATGAGGGAATTGAGAAATCTCATCTTAACAACAATTTCCAGGAAAAAAAAAAAAAAAAACTTTAAAATAAGAGAAAAATAAACTTGAGGTGTGACTCAATGCTTAAGATAGAAGGCATTAATATGAAGGAGTAAATTAGCTAGTGACAGCCTTGAGTAACAAAGCTGTTGGGAAATATAATACAGCCTAACAGAATAGACTGTCCACAACCAAGCAGGATGGGCATATCAAGCCCTTCCTGTCCTTTGAATTTTTCCCAAGTAGAGACTTCCAAACAGATCAATGCCACTTACAGTTCCTTCTTCTGCAAGGAAAGAGATGGACTGATCCATGCCGCCTCCTTCAGTGCCAATGTAACGCTCACTCTTGGCACAGATTTCTGCAAGTTCCACCTGGAAAGACAAACATTCATTTTTACTGTGAGTGTGGGCATAACCTATTTTCATTCCAGATATGTCAAGTAGATTTGACTTCTGGTGCCAGCTCTGGCCACTTAAATAGTAACTGTCTATAGCAATGTCTTAACTAAGGTTCCAGATTACGAGTGAGCCGGGTATGAAAATATATCAAGACTTCCAGTCAAGATGGTGTCCACCTGACCATGCCTCATGTCCTGGGAAATGAAGGGGAAGACCTTTAGGGTTCATTGGGTTTTCTAGGGGTTTACAGATTCTAGTAAACCTTCAGTGGGAGGCACGACGAAGCAAAGTAGGGAATCTGCTGACTCCCATGCTCTCAGGTAGCCCACCAGTCCCCCAATGCCCTGAAGCAGCGTCCTAGCCACAGTCCCAGTACCAAGTTCCTCATGCACAAACCTCAGGCTAAGTGAACCCAGACCAGCAGGCTAGCATTGCTCCACTTGAGAATGGCATCCCACTTGCCGCCACCATCCCCCCGACTGCCCTTGGGGGGGGGGCAGGCCAGCAGGCTAGCGCTCTCCCCCCCTCCCCGCCCTAGGCATTCCAGCCACCATGGAATACCACACGTGAATGCGGTACCACTCACCACCCCACTCTCCACCCCCACCTCCATGCACGGACCCAGGCCAGCAGGCTAGCATTCCTCCATGTGCAAACGCCGTCCTACTCGGTGCCAACCCCCCACACACACACACTCCCTGTGTAGACCCAAGCCAGCAAGCTAGCATTCCCCACTCCCTGGGCTTTCCCTCTTTTCTCTTCCCTAGGCTTTCAAACCACAAAGGACCTCTACGCCCACCATGCACATCACCAGGCCTTCAGCAGTCCCACATCCCCACCCTGCCTTGTCACAGGACCCAGCAGTCCCATCCACCCCCTGCTACAGAGTCCCAATGGAGCCACCATCCCATCCCCTTACCCCTGAGCATTGCAGGGAGCCACCCTGCATTCCCATAATCCCTCCTGCCCCCTGTCCGTTCCCCGCCCCAGCTGCAACATCACTTTGCTTTGTCCCATTCCCCCAACCCGGGTCCCCTTGGGCCACCTGACCATGCAGTCCCAAACCCCATGCCACTAAACAACAAGACCCTTCATCAGGCCCCTGGACCCCCACCAGAGCCTCATGGGCTCCTTCACTAGGAACAGGCAAGCCCCATTGCCATCAGAAGACTAGTTGAAGCAAACATAAAAGGGAGTAATCACTGAAGACACTTTAAAGGTAGGCTATAGCTTCCTCTTAAATTAAATAAAATTCCTACACTGTGATGGGCAGACCACAATGCAAAAGGAATATGAAAAATCAAATGTAAGTAAAACAAAATAGAAGTAAATCAAAACATAGAAGAGACAATAAGATCACAACCCCAAAATAATGTTACAAACTAAGGAACCCTGGCCAAGCAAATAGCAAAACTTGCAGAAAATCAACAAAAGGCCAATAAATGTATGAATGCTGTCCTCGCTAGATTAGACCAAATAGAAAAGAATCAGGAAGGGTTCTAAAGACAGTTAAATGACCTGAAGGAGAGTGGAAAGGGAGAGAAAAAAAAAAAAGAGGACCTCAATAACAAGCTGGCTAAGCTCAATGAAAACATAAAGAAATGCAAGGAGCCAGGCATGGTGGTACACGCCATTAATGCCAGCACTCGGGAGGCAGAGGTAGGAGGATTACCACGAGTTCGAGGCCACCCTGAGACTACATAGTGAATTTCAGGTCAGCCTGAGCCAGAGTGAGACCCTACCTCAAAAAACCAAAAAAAAAAAAAAAAAAGAAAGAAAGAAAGATATGCAAGGATGAATTATGAATTCAAAGAAGCATTAAGAAAAATCAGAAATTGTTACAAAAAGGGAACTCGACAGAGTGATGAAAACTTTCCTACTCTCTCCAAAGAAAGTCCCATCAAGTTACAAGAAGCTAAAAGGACTCCAAACAGACTAGACCAAAAAAAAATAAAAAATTTATATATATCTCCAAGACATATTATCACTGAGACCCTAAACAAAGAAAGTCCTAAAAGCAGCTAGGGAGAAACAACACATTACATATAAAAGAAACCCCATCAGAATTACTTCAGACTTCTTAATGGAAACCCTGAAAGCCAGAGGGCCTGGAATGGAACACTGCAAAGTCTAAGAACTTATGGCTTCCAAACCAAACTACTCTACCCAGAAAAGGATTCCTTCAAAATAGATGGTGAAAGAAAAACTTTCCATGATAAAATTCAGCTTCACAACTATATGAACACAAAGTCAAACCTGTAAAGAGTACTGCAGGGAATCCTCTACACAGAAGAATCAAATAACCAACTACAAATGCCTACAAGAAGTAGACCACAAACATTAAAAAATCAAATGAAAACAAATGCTGGAGAGGATGTACAGAAAGAGGAACCCTCATTCACTGTTGGTGGGAATGTAAGGCGGAACGACCACTATGGAAAGCAATATGGAGACTCCTAAAAAGTTTGGCTATAGAATTACCAACAGACCCAGTTATTCCATTACTGGGCATTTATGCCTAAATCTCCATGCCTCAGTTGAGAGAGATTTGCTCAACCATGTTTATAGCTGCTCAATTCATAATAGCTAAGAGCTGGAATCAACCCAGATTTCATCATTAGATGAATGGATAAACAAGATGTGGTATATCCACATGATGGAATTCTACACAGCAGTAAGGAAAAATGACACAATGAAATTTGAAGAAAAATGGTCAAACTTGGAACAGATCATTCTCAGTGAACTCACCCAATCACAGAAAGAAAATCATCACATGGTCTCACTCATCTGTGGCTCCTAACCTGAACCTGCCTGAGATGCTGACATACCTAATAAACATCTTGAGAAGTGTGGGGCAGGAGGGGAGGGTAAGGATGGGGGGGACACAAAACTGGACCCAAATGGCAATGGTACTATAATATTCTATATCCTGAAAGACATAGTATATGGTTGAACCTTCATCAGGTCCTTAGAAGGAACACCAGAACCACAGGGCCCTGGAGAGGGTATGATGAAGACTAACCTTAATCTTCTCCTGTTTCTCTCTCTCTCTCTCTCTCTCTCTCTCTCTCTCTATCTCTTCTCTCTCTTTTATATTACCTATCTTTTTCTTCCTCCTTTTCCTTGGTGCTAGCCCATAACTCCCAGTATCAGCATGTGGTTAACATCCACAATGAGCTGTTGCTCAGAGAGACCTACAAGGTTTCCCAAAAGAAGACATATTTCTATCAGAGTACTTGATGACCCACCAAAGGTTAATGGTAAGACCCTACTGTCAAAGACACCATATGCTCTTGGGACCTGGAAAGACTCTGGAAGAGAGTCAGTCCCCAGACAGTTAGCTCGACTATTGTCAGAAGGTACGACATGAACAACTGGGGGAAAATGACCAATATCTGTCCAAGCAACTCGTGGTCTAAGCTACTCAGCAGCAAACAAATTGACATGATGCTCACACTCACACTAGTGCAATAGTGGCAGAGCCATGGTAGGTAACCAACTGCTTTTGATTTGGCTAATGGATCCACTCAGTGGAACAGAACCCATAACTGGTTCTGTGAAACAAGACAGAACTATATCCAAAAAATGAGCTCACTCTCCATTATCTACACCTATTAAATTTTGTCTAAAATAATAACGGTTTTCCCATTTATCTGGTGCTGACTTCACTCTCTGTTGGAGAATTTGCTTCTCTTTTTCAGATGGACGTAGAACCTGAGGAGAGAATCAGCCCATCACACCTCACCAGGGCCCCAGATGAAACCATAGAGTAATTGGAGAAATAAGCAAGAGTGCTGCTTTCTTGGTGAACCTGGTACCAGCACAAGGGTGAAGGACATAGATACAGAGAACACTCAACTCCTACCAAACCTGATATCCAGAGACACAGAGGCTCCCAAGTCCTCTTCACTGAAGTAGACCTAAAACAAACCCAACATGGCTCAGGGAAATTCATGGAAGAGGAGACAGAAAGATTGTTGAAGCCATATGTTGGGACATTATTCACAGAGACATTGCCTCTTCCCCATAACTGATGGCTAAACCCACAATGCATGACCCACATTCCCCAAGGAGGAGGGTCCCTGTGGAAGGGGAGGGCAGGGAGGAGGCTAACAATTGTACCAACATGTCTTTACACACACTGTGTACATAACTAATAAAAAATACCAAGATTAACTAACAACTCTAAGATGGGTCTAGAATGAGAACACATTATGCATGTTTCTTCAATCCCTAAAGACAGCCTGGTAAGCAGTTTCTCCCTATCTTTTGCTCTAATTCATCTTTCTCACAGAAAATTTCATGTGTACCTTGGCTTCCTTTGTGTATAAAAAGTGGAAAAGTATACAATTCTGTTTCCACAACCAAAGTTGGATCAAAATGGGGCCATAGTTTCCATTCAAAAATGCAATGTACCTTGGGCTGGAGAGATGGCTTAGCGGTTAAGCGCTTGCCTGTGAAGCCTAAGGACCCCGGTTCGAGGCTCGGTTCCCCAGGTCCCACGTTAGCCAGATGCACAAGGGGGCGCATGCGTCTGGAGTTCGTTTGCAGAGGCTGGAAGCCCTGGCGCGCCCATTCTCTCTCTCCCCCTCTATCTGTCTTTCTTTCTGTGTCTGTCGCTCTCAAATAAATAAATAAAAAGTGGATAAAAACATATTTAAAAAAAAATGCAATGTACCAGTAAAGGTAAGAACAGATACAACTTTTTCTAACCATTATGAAGAAACCCAGTGGACAAACACATGCTAAAAATATTCAAGGTGCTTCCATGGCTTCCTGTTAGTTAGCTAAATAAGTCTAAACTCAACTTGGCATTTCAAATCCTTTCAAACTCTGGGACCAATTTGCACAGGAAATTGTATTATTTATCATTTCTTGCTAGGAAGATATGTTTCCTTGACCATCTCATCCTTATTTATAGTTTCATGCTACATCCGATCTCTTCTTCTACATAAATCCCATTGCCATTCAATATCCAGGCATACTATGGGCAAGTTACTGGTTGTCCATTCAAATCTTCTTCCAACATACAGTTTTCCTGAAATACTGTGCCCAATATGGTGTCTTTCTCTCATTTCCTACAGTCGGAGCCATGTAGTTACTCATTAATTATTCTACAATTTAATGCAAGGCTTTTTTTCTCACTTGTTTAGATGTTCATAGAGTAAACATTCTGAAGCACTAACATACTCTAGTCATCCCTTGCCTGCTTGTTAACAGCTCCTTCTCAGCATGATACATAAAGTGTTTAATGACTTATGTTTCTCATTTCTCTACCCTGCTCTTTACCAGGCTTGGCCACATGGAACTGATGAAATGTTCCTCTTCTACACTGCCAGGCCCTCTCACCTCCCAGCACCTTTATCAGTGTAAATTTCAATCACTCATCACTCTTCTATTCCCCACAGGTCAACAAGTCAATAGCCTCCTTCCTCTGGAGCTCAAAGTATGATCCAAATTCACATATACCATACACATCCTCTTCCGTTCTCCCTAATTATAACCAATGATTTTTGAGTCATGCTTTAAGTTTGGATTTACTTTTTGCTTCATCTACAAAACTATGAAAACTCATGTAGCACCTATACCAGAGTCCCTTAACTAATATAAGCTGGATCATAGCATTTATTGCTGTTCTTTCATTGTATCATATATCTTTTCCCCAAGAAAACTATGAGTACTATGAGAGATAATGTGGTCCTTTAGTGCCAGCTGCCTCACACAGTTCTAAGCATGTAGTAAATATTCAGTAAGCACCTGCTGCCCTCCTTTTCTAGAATAGTTACCCGAAAGTAACTGTCAAATGCTGCTAGTATCATATTGCATGGTCATGTGGATTCACTAGCATGAACTTTGCCTTGTGACATGAGGTAAACCTGGGATTTTGGCATCAAAGGCATTGCACATGGTCTGCTAATACTCAGTGGCTTGTCCATAATAGGCGCATTAAAAATAAATTAGCGGGCTGGAGGGATGGTTTAGCAGTTAAGGCATTTGCCTGCAAAGCCAAAGAACCCAGCTTCAATTCCACAGGATCCACGTTAGCCAGTTGCACAAGGGGGAGCATGTGTCTGGAGTTTGTTTGCAGTGGATGGAGGCCTGGTGTGCCCATTCTCCCTCTCTCTCTCTCTCTCTGTCTCTCTCTCTCCCTCTTTCTCTGTCAAATAAATAAATAAATAAAATATGTAAAAAAATAAAATAAAATAAATTGGTGAGCCGGTGTGCTGGCACACACCTTTAATCCCAGCACTTGGGAGGCAGAGGTAAGAGGATCGCCATGAGTTTGAGGCCACCCTGAGATTACACAGTAAATTACAGGTCAGCCTGAGCTAGAGTGAAACCCTACCTCAAAAAACCAAAATATATAAATAAAATAAAATAAATTAGCCACCAAGAGGTCAAAACCCTTGAACTTCACAATGCATAGAAACAGCGTACCCAGATGATCCACTTCATGCAGTGATCAGAGAGGAATTATGAGACCCAAGAGCCTACATAGCTGTGATTCTGGCCAAGGTGAAAAGCCACCTCCTTAAAAGCAAAAACAGCCACATTTACCAGATAACAGGTATGTGCTCAGTAGATAAAGAATATCCCTCTAAACTCTACCTACCCCATTGTACAGAGGAAGTCCATGGGATTTGTAAACACACACTGGAAGTGGAGAAGCCAGGATTGAAGCTTCCTCTGGCTGATCCTAAAGCCTGCTTTCTTTTCACACTGAACTTCAGCTGCTTCTGCCAAAATAGGGATAATGTAACACATTTTTTCACTACCTCAAGGTACAAAACTTGAATATTTTCCTTCTTAAGAGGAAAGAAATTAGAGCATTGAGAAGCTTGTATTTATTATGTTTTTAAAGTTTTTAAAACATGTCATTGTACATTTTAATAGAAGTAAGAATTTTAGTTTCTCTAAACTGTCTATATGGACAGAAATAAGATGTTAATTTCTATAAACTGTCTATATGTACAGAACTTAGTTCCAGTTTCATTTCTCTAAATTTCTCTAAAATTCTCCACATATCTGTGTCAAGGAAAGCCAGTCCACAAGGTAAGGGCCATTCCTGCACATAGTGATACCTCTTTTGGTACATTCTAACTGGACTGACAATACTCAACAGCTGTAAGTGGGATAAAACAAAGAAAATAAATCAGAAGTTGAAAGGCGAAGCAAATGTAATCTCAACAGCCAAACTTCAGTATACAGGAGAAATTTAGAGCAACACAGTGCAAAGAAACTAGAACCAGAAGTTTCCTACCTACTTGCTATATATTGCTTCAAATATTCTAGCTTCCATTTCTTTATGTACTATTCATAACAACAGTATTAGTAACAGTAAAATTTAGTGAACACTTCTATGCTAAGCACTGTTCCAATAGCTTTGTATGAAGTAAATAATTAGGGTTATTTGCATAAGCATAGAAGAGGATAAGTTCCTGTAGCATAGGCAACCTATAAGAGGCTGAACCACTGAAGAATATGACTCACTCTCCCCTAGCACTTTGGCAGATGTGTCTGCACTGACCTCTTTCTAAGGCAAAAAGAAACTCCTTTAATCCAGGCTGTGAATTACACTAATCTATGGGTATAAAATATAAATGAGGGTGTATGAAAACCAGTCCACTTAGCATAACAACAGCAGTAGGTTCCCACTAGGGCCTATGATCTCTCCAACCAATCAGGGGTTTTAGAGCATGTTTACAGTATCAGATATGAATTCCCTCCTGTGAAGCAAGCCTCAAATCCCATCAGGAAGTGGTTAGTTATCCCCACCACCAAACAGTCATATCACTACTGCACCAGTACATCTTGCATAGCCAGTTGCTTGTGAAGCTGACATGCATCCACAACTAAGAAACACTGTAGATGATTTTTCTGACCCAACACCCTGCACAGCACATATTCCAGCACTGTGAAAGTTAGCCATCAGGGAGGAATTTTTCAGCTCAAATGAAGTTCCAACTTCACTTCTCTAAGTACTGCACCAGAGTTATGTGGTGTCTTCAGCAATAGTGATTTACCATAGATTTGGTGGGTGCTGCAGTTAGGCTCGCATTGCTGGCAGAAATGACCCAACCAAGAGCAAAGGGTTTATTTTGGCTTACAGGCTCTAGGGGATGCTTCATGATGGCAGTGGAAAATGAAAGCATGAGCAGAGGGTGGAAATCACCTCCTGGCCAACATCAGATGGACAACACTGACAGGAGTATATGCCAAATACTGGCAAGGGGACACTGGCTATACAACCCATAAGCCCGCCTCCAACAATACATTGCCTCCAGGAGGAATTAATTCCCAAATCTCCATCAGATGAGAACCTAACATTCAGAACACCTAAGTTTATGGGGGACACCTGAATCGAACCACAGAGGGCAACCAAGAGTAATGGCAATACCCTGTGGCCTCCTTAACGTTCATTCACAGGCATGAATCTCACTCATCGCACAAGGATTTTGTTGCTTACTAACTTTTTCTTCAGAAAGCTTTCTCTACACTTGTAGGGTTCTTTTGTTCAAGGTCTTTAAATTATATTTTTAATTATCTACCAAAGTAGTATATTTTTTTAAAATTTTTTTAACTTTTTATTTATTTATTTGAGAGCGACAGACACAGAGAGAAAGACAGGTAGAGGGAGAGAGAGAGAATGGGCGCGCCAGGGCTTCCAGCCTCTGCAAACGAACTCCAGACGCATGCGCCCCCTTGTGCATCTGGCTAACGTGGGACCTGGGGAACCGAGCCTCGAACCGGGGTCCTTAGGCTTCACAGGCAAGCGCTTAACCGCTAAGCCATCTCTCCAGCCCAGTATATTTTTAATTATCTTACAAAGTATGGCTTTGGGCCAGGCATGGTGACACATACCTTCAATCCTAGCACTTGGGAGGCAAAGGTAGAAGGATGGCCATGAGTTCAAGGCCACTGAGACTACATAGTGAACTGTAGGTCAACCTCAGCTAGAGCGACACCCTACTTTGAGAAAAAAAAAAAGTGTAGCTTTGTCATACACTCATTTTTAAAAATATTTTTGTTTCACTTGAGAGTAACAGACAGAGAGAGGAAGAGAGAAAGAGAGAGAGAAAGAGAGAGAGAGGGAGAATGGGCTCACCAGGGCATCCAGAACTCCAGAGGCATGCGTCCCCTTGTGGACCTGGCTAACGTGGGTCCTGGGGAATCAAGCCTTGAACCAGGGTCCTTAGACTTTCCAGGCAAGCGCTTAACTGCTAAGCCATCTTTCCAGCCCTGTTATATGCTTTTTTTTTTTTAATTTTTTTTGTTGTTTATTTATTTGAGAGTGACAGAGAGAGAAGGAGTGAGAGAGAGAGAGAGAGAGAGAGAGAGAACGAGTGCGCCATGGCTTCCAGCCACTGCAAACGAACTCCAGACACCTGCGCCCCCTTATGCATCTGGCTAACATGGGTCCTAGGGAATCGAGCCTTGAACCAGGGTCCTTAGGCTTCACAGGCAAGCGCTTAACCGCTAAGCCATCTCTCCAGCCCATCATATGCTCTTAGTTTTTGTAAATTTTGCTAAGACATATCCCCCTACACTATTCCCCCCATCTATTTTCATATCACTATTCCTCCTTAAAAACACTTCCTTCCACCTCCTCTACTGCCTCTTCTTATGGCCCTGGACACTTGAAATAATCTGAAGCACACAGTTCTAAACACTTGAAGCTAGTATCCACATATGAAACATTTGTCTTTCTGGGCCTGGGTTACTTCATTGAGTATTTAGCCTTATATAGTTCCACTCCTTTTTCACAATTCCATTTTTCTTTACAAATAAATAAAACTCAATTGGTTTGAAGTCTATATTGCCAGATGATTGATTAGTGCCTTCTGCTTTAGTTCTGGTTCCATTTGTTTGTAATGCCCTTTCCCATACTTTCACCCTAAGACAGTGACTAGCTTTGATGGCAAAGTGTTGAAAACAGAAAAAAAAAAAAAAATCATCTTGTTTTCTCATCTAATCCTCTAGTATTCTTTTGATTGGGAAAGTGAGGCCATAAATATTAAGTTGTTAGTGAAAGGTTTTTACTAATTGCTATCATTTTGTTGATGTTCTAGTTTGTAGAATTATCTTGTTTCCTTTTTGCATAACAATTGTCCTAGTATCATTTATTTTTCTTTGCAGCCTCTTGAATGTGTTTACCCCTTGTTCCACCTTAAGTATATCTCCCAGCATCCTCTGTGGAGTTGTTTAGTGATCATAACTTCCTTTAGCCTACTTTTATCATGGAAAGTTTTTCTTATTCCTTAAATTATTATGACAGTTTTATCAGGTATAATAGTCTTGATTGGCAGCTGTGGTCCTTTAGAAATTGAAATGCATCATTCCAAGTCCTCTGGCTTTTATAGTTCCATTGCAAAATCAGGTGTTACTCTGTTGTCCCTACCTTCATATGTTACTTGGTCCTACACTATTGTAGCTTTTAGTATGCTTACTTTGTTCTGAATATTTAGTATGATGTGTGTAGCTTATTTTATGACCTATTTGGTGTTGTCTATGCCTCTTATACATGGATGAGTATCTCTCCATAGATCTGGGAAATTTTCTGCTATGATTACATTGAACATATTCTCTATGCTCTTGGCATGGAGATATTCTCCTTCTTCTAGGCCTTTATTTCATAGATTTAGCTTTTCATGGTGTCCCAAATATCTTGTATACTTCATCTTTAAAAAAAAAAACTATCATCTTGGGCTGGAGAGATGGCTTAGCAGTTAAGCGCTTGCCTATGAAGCCTAAGGACCCCGGTTCGAGGCTCGGTTCCCCAGGTCCCACGTTAGCCAGATGCACAAGGGGGCACACGCGTCTGGAGTTCGTTTGCAGAGGCTGGAAGCCCTGGCGCGCCCATTCTCTCTCTCTCCCTCTATCTGTCTTTCTCTCTGTGTCTGTCGCTCTCAAATAAATAAACAAATAATTAAAAAAAAAAAACCTATCATCTTTGATTGAATGTACTATCATATTCCTATACCTTGTCTTCAAGCCCCGATATTCTATCCTTCCTATGATCCATTTTATTGACAAGGCTTTCCACTGAGTTTGTTATTTGATTTACTGAATTTCCAATTATAACATCATTTCAGTTTGGTTTTGCTTCACTATTCTATCTCTTTATTGAATTCCATTTTCTTATCTTACATTCACTTCTTTATATAATTCAGCTATTTGTCTGTGTTCTCTAAGAATGTGTTACATGTGCTTTCATGTCTTTGACCATATCTAGCATCATTATTTGAATTCTTTGTCAAAAATTTGTCTAAGACTCCCTCATATACTTACTGTTTTGGAAAGAAGAAAATGAAGGCTCAAAATGCAATAAACAAACTCAAGCTAAGACTTGAAGGCAAGCTTCATGTAGCAGACGTGATAGCCAGAAAGTGGGCCCTGGTGAGCACTACAGAGCATTATTCAGGCAAGCAATAAAGGTGACCATGAGATCTACCTAAGATATAGCCAAAGATGTAGTTTTGAGTCATTACAATTTGATTTTACTTTCTCATCAGGTCAGAAAGAGAGAGCCCAGCACTAGGGAGGCAGAGATAGGAGGATCAGCATGAGTTCAAGGTGACACTGAGACTACATAGTGAATTCCAAGTCAGCATGAACTAGAGTGAGACCCTACCTCAAAAAAAAAAAGAAAAAGAAAAAGAAAAAGAAAAGAAAGGAAGGAAGGAAGAGAGAGAGAGAGGGGGAAAAAAGGAACTAAGGAAGGAAGGACAAGAATCTGCTTGCCTGAACTAGATGGATCTAGAATTGCAGGGCTTCTTTCCCATAATCCACCTCATAATGCTATACTTTATCCCCAAGAGCAGAAGAATATGGGAGGTTGGATCAAGAATCCAAACTTCAGGAGCCTAAAAATACCTTCTCCTTATAAATGTCTCACAAGTACAATTATGTGATGAGGCAACAAGCACACACAAGGTAACTATTATTGGGAATACAGGAAACAGTGCAATTAAAAAAAAAAAAGGAACAGTTGTGGGAAGACAGTAGACTCAAGAGCCTAGCCAGACTGATGAAATCAGACAAGAATATGACCAAAGTCACTGCTACTAAACACCACTGGGGCCTCCAATGCCTGTGGTAAATGCTGGTGTCACTTCCTTGGCTGGCAAATGGCTTATTTTGGCTCTGACCTTCGAAAAACACTAAATAATGATGATAATAAGGGATGGGTGGCAGGCCTACAATCTCTGTGGTTTGGCAAGAGCATCTTGGAACTACTGCACATGCCTTCCCAGGAGACCATCCCACTCTGTGGGGAGGGCTCTCCTTACTGTGTTTTCAGCAACACAGTCCTGCTCCACCCTTGAGAACCAAATTACAGGAACTCTGTAAACTCTAGACCCTCAATGGTAAAGAAAGGGAACTATTCAATAATTAATTAATTAATTGCTATCCTCCCCATAATTAATAATAACTGTCATAGTTAATACCTGACAAGTTTCTTAAGATGATCTAATATTACAGACCTGAACCAAAGAGAAAAGTCACTTCTGTGAACCACTATTTGAATGAAAAAATACATAAATATCTCAGCATGACTATTCAACCCAGCATCTCTTCTGAAGAACTGAAATGATTCTACTATTTTGATCATGATACCAATATAACTTAGTTTTTACTTTTTACTTTGGCTTCTAGGAATCCCAGTAAGTAGGTGACAACTATATTAAGTAACACAGTGTGTTTTTAATTCGTCTTTCCTTTGTCTGGGTTTTCTATGTCTAATTTCTTGATTTTATTGAATATATATTCCTGGCTGTCTAATTCATAAACTTGTTAAAAGAAAGCAAGCAGGTTATAAGTGTGAATAAAGTAAAAAAAAAACAAAAAAACTGGAAGACAGACATCAGGTTGAATAGTTATGCTGAGAGGCAATGACAAACAAGAGTCTATCCTAAGTCAGAATGATGAGGAAGTATGTCAACTTTAAAGATGGGACCTAACAGGAACAAGGAAGTTACAGGAATTATGCCTTAAAGGTTCTACCTAGTCCCTAATTATATTCATCTCTGTCCCTTAATCTTCTTCCTCTTCTTCCTTCCTCTCTGGCTCCTTCCCCTCTTCCTACTCCTCCATAGAGTAAACACTTACACTACTACATTCCTCCTCCTATTCATCTCCCCCACCCTGTCTCTCTCCCCCTCCCATTCCCATTGCTATGAGATGCCTCTTCCTCTTTTCTTCTGCATATATCTGCCTGCCACTAAAATGTTCTCTACCCAAAGAGCCAAGAATCCATGGACTGAACCTTCCAAAACCACAAGCAAGTCATCTTTCCTCCCTGGGGTTGTTCTCTCAGATCAGTGTCAACAACACTGACTAACAATATATCCTGTGAGATCTTAGAAGCTTTTGGTATTGATATTTTCTTTTTTTTTAGAAGTTATACTCAAATATATATATTTTGAGAGAGACAGCGAGAAAGACAGAAGCATAGAGAATGTGTACCCTACGGCTGTCAGCCACTGCAAATAAATTCCAGATGCATGTGCCACCTTGTGCATCTGGCTTACATGGATACTGGAGAATCAAACCTGTTTCCCTAGGCTTCACAGGCGAGCACCTCAACCACTCAGCCATCTCTCCAGCCAATATTTTCTCTTTTTAAAAATATTTTATTTATTTGATATATATACAGAGGCAGATAAATACATAGAGAGAATAGGTGTGTCAGGGCCTCTAGTCACTGCAAACAAACTCCTGATGCATGTATCACTTTGTGCATCTGGCTTTACATGGGTACTAGAGAATTGAAACTGGTTCTTTAGGCTTTGCAGTCAAGTGCCTTAACCATTGAGCCACCTCTCCAGCCCCTACTATTGATATTTTCTACAGTGGAACCTAGACAAGTAGAATAAGCTAATCTGAAGATAGGTATGAGTGAGATATGAACAAAAGAGGGAGATAGGCAAGTAACACAGGAAATTTTAACATTTTGGATCCTGAAACCCAGCTATATGCCACTGTATTAAACATCCACTGGCTACAATCTTTCTCCTGTAATATGGATTTGCAACTCTTTCAACAAATGATGGGTTCTATTTTCATACTTGTCAAATCCAGAATATAGGTTGCTTTCGTGAACTGAGAGAATGGCATGAAGGACACAAGGACTAGAAAAGCACTCGTAAGGGTTGGGGTGTAGCTCCATGGTGAAACTCTTGCCAAAGCAGCATAAGAAACTGATTTGGATCCAGGGCACAAAAGGGGGAGAAGGAAGGAATCAGGGATGAAGTGTTGATATAAGGAATGCCCTGTTCTAAAGTAACTATTCACATTGTGTAAAACATGAATTTTTCAGGTTGTGCCTTATCCTACAATGGTCCATTGTACAAACAGCTTTTGACCCCAGTTTGAGAGCTGAGGATAAGTCTGCACCTGGGTGGATAAAAAATGGTATCTGTCTGGCATCATCCATATGACATAGACTAAAAACTGATTTATTCCTGAGAGCATAAAAGTTGCCACCCTATAATTTATCTGGGTAAGTTGGGGCGCAGGGGTCCATGGGCATATTGAACTCATATCAAGAAAACTAGGTACAGAACTTACTAGACGCATCGGGTCAAGGACCCCATAATGGAGGAGATACCTAGCACCATGGTTGTAATGGACCCACCACCTTTCATAAATCACCCAATATGCACATCAAAGAACTCTAGACTTAGGTCTCTGCTGTTGACATGGCTTATTCAAGTGCTGTTTGCCTGGACAGCTTTTTGCCTGGCAGGACCTACTGTTCATCCATCCATCTGTTTATCTGGACCCCACCCTTTATTTAGCAGTGCTCCTGGAGCTCAGCTATGACACTGCAGCCTGGTGATATGGCCAGCAGCCAGCAAGTGCAGCAACTTTCTCAGCTTCTTTTGCAGCAGATTTCAATGTAGTTCCTTATCTTAACAACACCGAGACTTTTGCATCTTGATCTGTTTCCCAGCTCTGGCCTCTGGTCCTCTTTGAAACCTTTTGCTTCTTTAACCGTTTGCATATTGGAGCCATTCTGTAACCTAAGTTCTCTCTCTCATGTATGTGTTGTTCTAATCTGTTTTCTTTTTCTTCCTTACTCTGTCCTTGTAATTTTTCCTCTTCAAAAGAAGATAAACTAGTCTCGTTTGCATGATCTCTACGCCTCAGCCTCCTGAGAGACAAGAATATTCCACATTATCTGATAACATAGCTTTACTGCTCTTTCTTTAGTATACCTTTAGCCAAAATTTCCTCACTACCCCTCCAATATTTTAGCCACTACACCCCCTTCTCTAAATGATTCTTACCTCTACTTTTTGTACATCATCCCAATACCAATCACTAGTCATTGTGCTTATTCTTTCTTTTTCTTTCCCCTTACCCCATAACTAATTTAGTGGTACCTATAATACTATCAATGTCCCCTTGCTACCTAAAATGATTAGCATGTAATGTTGTCACTGGATTTCTAATTTCCATCCCTCCAGCTGGGCTGAGTATCCAGGGAAAATTTTCTTCCTGAGCCAACATGGTAGCTCTTGCACAGTCCTGGTATATCCAAACATCTTCAGATCAAAACTGCAAACTGTGGTCCATCGAACCATGGCCTCACTGCATTATAAAACTCAAGATGACAGTGAAACCAACCATTAACATCATTAACCTGATTTAATTTTTAGTGTATTCAAATCCCTTAATGTTTTACAATGATAGTACATTGATTTTATAATAATAAAAATAATTTTAAGAGCTTTATAAGCACTCTTGATAAGACCAGGGGGAAAACTTAAGGTGACTCTATTGTGATCTATTTAAGATGGTTAGCTCTTTCTCACCTTTACTCAGTTTTGGGAACCCCTCAAAGTGGATATTCATACTTGGAAGCTGTATTCTGATTCTCATTAGTTTTGATGAATATTTATGATGTTTAACTAAAATGCCTTAATTAGACATTTAATTGATTTCAATTATTGATCAATAAGCCAAAAAAACTCACTATTCTACTTTATTACAGCTATCTAATGCCTATCTTCCTTCTCCAAAGGAAGAAAATCAGTCTAAAAAAATGATTTGTCCTTTAACATTCCTCCATTTGAACCATAGTGCCAGTGCTGTTACCACCTCCTGTGCAGCCATTCTTTTATCTGCAGGGAATGAAGTCAGGAGGTTCACTAGTGGGGTCCAAAACAGTCTTCTCTAGCACCATTGTTATGACAACTCTGCTAGTTCACAGGTTGGGATTAGTGATGCAGCCTTTTACATATGAGGAAAAACAAAGTCTAATAGCAGCTTAGAAGAACTCAGAACCTGGCAAGGCCTACATCTAAGGACATTTTTGCCAACCATTGTGTAAGAGTCCAATTGATCAGAATAGACATGAGCAGTGAAAGGGGAGGAATTTTTCCTGGAATACTCCTCCTCAGTAATATAGATACAGGAAAATAACCCTTGGATTAAGACTAATTGTCAAAATGTCAGACATTGAAATAAAAGCCAAAATAATTATGTTGCCACCAGAAAATTACAGTCTTGCAAATAAGAACATTCTTTTTCTTAATTCATGTAGATATCAGACTTCCAGTTCTATATCATTTATGACTTGGGTCTCTGGAGATGCAAGATGCTTAGAAACCTTGCAGTGGCTCAGAGGGAAGCCTCTTTGTGATACATGAGAAGGGCTGTGGTGCTTCAGGTTAAACTGACACAGGCTAAGGAGCTTTCACCAAGGACAAGGAATTCTACTGAGTGTTGTACATCTATAAACTTACCCCACTGTCCCAGTCAGCCATCTCACAAAAGCACACCAATGACACTGCAGAGTGAGCAAGCACACATGAATGGTTCAGTGCCACAACATACTATCCATCCTCATCCTAATGCTGAGGCCTCAACTTCATAAGCAAAGGCCTGTACTGTTTATCTTTCCTTTCATAAAATACACTAACCACATGACTACAGAAGCCTAAATGACCAAATGACAGTCCTGACTTGTATCAACACTGATCCCCTGGAAGGAAAAATAATAGTTAATAAACATGAGATGCAGATGACAGGCAGCCCTCTGTCCTTCTCAAGGCATCACACTAAGTCTACCTATGCACTGCAGCAGCTCTGGCTTCCCCCAAAATCCATCCATATGGGAGATAGCAGCATTTTTACAGTTATATATAATACCAACCAACCTTTAAATGTAGCATAAAGCCTTAAAGAATTAATCCTTGTAATATAAACTTGTTAAATGATTACAATAATTAGAGATACACACATGTAAATATTTGTGAGTCAAACCAAATGTGTGTTGCTTAGTATTTTCTTTGGAGCCTGCCCATGTCATTACACTGAAATATGATATATACAAACCCTGAGTGACTGCAAGTGAAATAATGTGACCCTTGTATACACAGTGACAGTTTAAAATTACTTTTGCTTTGGTTATTTTTATGTTAGACATCTTAGTTTATTCCAAGTTTAGTACATTTTGTTTCCTAAACAAAAACAATGAAGGAAAACTTGCAAATACTTAAATAGCAGTGCAACAATGAAGAATTTCAATTCCTTTAAAACTCTAAGAATTTGCCATTTTTACACTATTGGCATTTTCATGAAGTGAACAAGCATGCATTAAGTATTTTATTTACTAAAGCACAGAATAACCAAGTAACAGTATGTACTGTCATAATGCCTCCTATACCTACACTTAGACATTCCTTTGGATAGGCAGAAAATTTCTACCCATTTCTATGTTTTCATTTTTACTTTTTTTGCTTTTGTTTTACTTTTTTGTTTTTATCATTTGTTTGTTTACTTCCCTCCTCTGCCTCAGCCTCAAAACCAGATTTGATCACTGGCCTATACCATAAGACCCTGTCTCTGTGTTTGTGAAAACTTAAGTACAATTGGAGAAACAGAAATCATATAACATGATAGGACTCATTGAGAATTATATCCACTATTGGAATGAGGGTTAGTTTCAATACAATAATAAGGCACCTTTCTGGAAAAATCCCAATTGAGGATATTTGACCAAAAAAAACCCAAGACTGCCTAATGTTCTAACACAGTAAAGAGGTAGAGAACCTTCTAAAATAAAGGAAATTAAAGAAACATGACAAATGCAATAAATGATCCCTGAATAAAATTGGGATCAGAATAAAATTTAAAGAAGAAAAGAAAAGGAAATGGGAAGAAAGGACAGGAGAGGAGAAGAGAGGAAAGAGATGGAACAGGAAAAGGGCTATAAAGGATATTATTATTAATCTTTCTGGGAAATTTGAATACGGACTGCACTTTAGCTAATACTATTATACCATTATTAAATTTTCCAAGCATGACAATTATATTGTGGTTATGTCAATATTTTGAACAGAGAAATAATGAACTATTTAGGGTGATGCCTGCAATTAACTCTCAAATGGTTCAGGGGAAAAAGTAAAGAAAAAGAGAAATCAGACAGAATGTTTACATGTGGCTCTAGGGGAAAGGCATTCGCTCATGATCTGTTCTTATGTATTTTATATATGTTTGGAAATTTTTCATGGAGAAAAATTTAAATGCTACATTAGCGATTTATTTAGTTATGTTTGTGTGGGCAGGTAATTCATGTAAGACCTAACATTTTTGTCAACAGGTAACAATTTTATTCCAAAACTGGAAGCAAATCACTCAAAGGCTTCCAAATACAAAGACATTAAAACACAGATTTCAAACTGGAGAGATGGTTTACTGATTAAGGCACTTGCTTGCAAATCCAAAGGATCCAGGTTCAACTCCCCAGTACCCATGTAAGCCAGATGCACAAGGTGGTGCACAGGTCTGGAGTTTGTGTGCAATGGCTAGAGGCCCTGGCACACCCATTCTCTTTATCTGCCTCATTCTCTCTCTCAAATACATAAATAAAAACATAGGTTTCTATGAATTAGTCATAAATAAACTACATCTTTTAAATTTTACTGATAAATTTTTGCTTATCAAATTCTCATTTCTATTTTTTTGTGTGCTTTACCATCAAATTTAACCACTACAACCTTATTTGAAGAATTATTTATAAAACCTTATAATTATAATTTTAAGCCATAAAAATGACTATTAATACAACTTCAGTTGTAAACATTGAAAGTAGCATTTGTGTCTCTGCACAGTGAAGAGCCTCTCACAGATGGGACAGTCTTGGCTGCTCAAATTTTGCATATTTTGTATGACAATAACAATTAAAAGAAAAAATATTATTCAGTTATTTTCTGAATGTCCTGTAGCCAAAGGAAACAAGACCAATTTTTACCTTCTCTGTAACTAATTTATATTATAGAATATGCTAGAACCTGATACCTGTACATAAAGTTCTACAGACCCTGCTTCTACTTAATTTCAATAGTCAAAATTTATAGCTATTAGTAGACTAAAATGGTTTCTTCTGTGGGATATTACACAAGATCTTTGAAACACCTGTAATTTTTTTTTGCATGTTTAAGGGAATTAAATCAGCATGTTGGTGAAACAGTAATGTATAAAACTCATTGAAATCTATCATTTAAAAGTGATTTTATAAAAGCTAGCCTCCAGACCAGACTGGTGCTGATGTGAAGCACAAATGAGAGCGTTCATAGCATATTCTGGGTTTCTGGAAGAAAATTTTATAAACTCTCTCTGTTCATATTATGAAATGAAATGAATTGAAATGAAATGAAATGGGATACCTATACTTAATTTCACTATTGTTCCAATAAGTTATGATGTTCCATGGAAAAGAGTTCAATGACAAATAAATATGTCCACAGGACAAATTATTATAACATGTCAGTTGACAACTTGACAGAGTAGAAATGTTACACATGGAATGAAACTTCAGAAAATGTGAATTAGCCACTTGTATACCCAGAAAACAACACTTTCTGCTCTGAAGGATTAATTCTTTAAGAGATTAATTTTTTGACAAAATTAACAAGAAAACAATAAGAACTCTTGCTTTCACATTACTCATTTCAGCCATTTATTGTGGAATCACTTGTCACATAATAATGAATGATGGCTACATAACTATGATGAACTTGTGAGATAAGAACTAAAAGCATAAAATGTACCACACTTGACAACAGAATAGAACTGGATTATAAAAATAAAAATACTGGGAGTATTTAGGTGCCCAAGTAGCCATTGTCAACAGCCAGAGAGTTCCTTGGCTAGCTCCAGAAGATGCTTCACAATTGTTTATGAAGCAACAATTTGATTGGAAAACCCAGTAGGCACAATTTTCTTCTCTGATTTTGTTTGCTTCCCAGATGTGAACACTGTCACCTAATAATGACCATCTTCCACTCCCTAAGCTGTGTGAGGGAAATGGAACTCTGGACCCTGGTATCAAGGCCAGGTAGAACTCCCATGGGAATTGGAAGGGAAACACAGGAAGATCCCAGTTCAGGAACATACAATGCTGCTCTAGAGGCTTCTGCTGCACTGATAAACTCCAAAAAATCAGAAAGAAGTCCTCCATGGCAACCAGGGAATATCACACTAATTATTGTTCTGCACCAGCAAGATTACAGGATCAGTAGAATATTATCAGTCCTCCTCAAGAAGAAAATTTTGCAGGCCAGCAAGGTAGATGTTACCAGAGAAGAAACCTTCAAAATAGCTAATAGTTAAATGGTTAATAATATATTTCAGCTTAAATATCACTTTTTTAAAAAAATTTTTTATTTATTTATTTGAGAGCGACAGACACAGAGAGACAGATAGAGGAAGAGAGAGAGAGAATGGGCGCGCCAGGGCTTCCAGCCTCTGCAAACGAACTCCAGACGCGTGCGCCCCCTTGTGCATCTGGCTAACGTGGGACCTGGGGAACCGAGCCTCGAACCGGGGTCCTTAGGCTTCACAGGCAAGCGCTTAACCACTAAGCCATCTCTCCAGCCCAAATATCACTTTTTACACTCATGTTATTAGCCACTCACACCAATACTTGGCTTTAAGGAATAGTATTTTCTCTCATAAAATTATCTGGGTTGGGGCTGGAGAAATAGCTCAGCAGTTAAGGCATTTGCCTGCAAGGCCTAACAACCCAGGTTCAATTTCCCAGAACCCATGTAAAGCCAGATGCACAAAAGTGGGACATGTACCTGGAGCTCATTTCCAGTGGCTGGAGGCCCTGGCACACTCATACTATTTGTCTGTCTTCTCCCTATCCTCTCTCTGGTTGCAAATAAATTTTTAAAAAAATTTTTTTAATTTTCTGTGTCTGTTCTTTGTATTAATTAAATAATCTGAATTCTGCCTTCTATGTCATTCCCCATTATTGATAGGCTTCACTGTCCTTAAATAAACTAACCTTAGGTGAAAATATCTTGCCCATTTATGTGGCTATTCTACCTGCCTCTCTTACCTAGTGTACAAACTCTGTCTTCCTTAGGGTTCTGGCCTCTATTCTAGAACAGTGGTTATTTCAGGTTTGAACAAAGGAATGAAAAGTAAAGTTATTTCTACTATTATTACTCATTTGGGTTCATAGTACCCCTGAATCTCAGGATTGGAAAGATATATATATATATATATATATATATATAATATTTTATTTTTCTTTATTTATTTGAGAGACAGAAATAGGGAGGGAAAGAGAAAGCGAGAGAGAAAGTGGGTGTGCCAGGGCCTCCAGTCACTGCAAATGAACTCCAGATGCATGTGCCTCCTTGTGGCTTACATGGATCCTGGGGAATTGAACCTGGGTCTTCTGGCTTTGTAGGCAAGCACCTAAAACACTAAGCTATTTCTCCAGCCCTGGAAAGATATGTTTAAAAGTTTCCACAAAAAGTACTAATTTTCTAGGTGCCCAGGATGCCTTATCTGCAGGAAAAATCTACCATTTAATTGGAATGAAAATGTAGATTGCTTATTACTATTATTAGCATCATTTGTATCACTATCATCATTACAACTTACTAAGTTAGACTGTGTACTTTACACATTACCACAACAAAGTTACCAATATTATCCCAATTTCCTTAAGAAACAGGTTCAGAAAAGTTATGTAGTATACCCAAGAAAGAAAAACTCAAAGCCAGGCATGGTGGCACAGGCCTTTAATCCCAGCACTTGGGAGGCAGAGGTAGGAGGATCACTGTGAGTTCAAGGCCACCCTGAGAATGCAGAGTGAATTCCAGGTCAGCCTGAGCTACAGTAAAACCCTACTTCAAAAAACAAAACAAAACAAAAAAAAAACTCTGAGGCAATGAGCTAGGAGAGCAACGTCTGGTTGACTTCAGAGCCATAATCTTTCCACCATACCACACCATGAATTAGTGAGCCGATTTTTAATTCCACCCCTTGGTCTTTATGAGTAGGCTAAGCTACTTGTCTTATCTCTTGATGCCTTACCAATTCTGCTATTACAATGTTAAGCTAGATCCTCACACACAAGTTTTAAACAACCTCCAGTGCTATTTCTAAGGTGTCTTATATAAAGGAAAACTTAGCCTTTACAATGCTTCTTTCTTTTTTTTTTTTTTTTTTTTTTTGGTTTTTCGAGGTAGGGTCTCACTCTGGTCCAGGCAGACCTGGAATTAACTCTGTAGTCTCAGGGTAGCCTCGAATTCACGGCGATCCTCCTACCTCTGCCTCCTGAGTGCTGGGATTAAAGGTGTGTGCCACCACACCCGGCTCAATGCTTCTTTCTTTTGATCAGCCTTTTTAATGATATCTTGGTAAGATATTTTTAAATTACTTGTACATACATGTATTACTTCTATAAATGCATTATTTTTCTAGTCTCATTTCTTAGCATTATCACCTACTACCTGATCCAAATTTCTAATTTTCATAATCATCAAAGGCTTTTAAAATAATTGAATCAAAAGAGTCATAACATACTAGCTTAAATACTTACTAACTTTGAAAAAGTATCAATAGGTGCTGGGCATGGTGGTGCACGCCTTTAATCCCAGCACTAGGGAGGCAGAGGTAGGAGGATCGCCATGAGTTCAAAGCCACCCTGAGACTACAGAGTTAATTCCAGGTGAGCCTGGACCAGAGTGAGACCCTATCTCAAAAAACAAAACAAACAAACAAAAAAGAAAACGTATCAATAAATTACTAAATGTGTTTTTAAGAGAGTGAGCTACTAAAAATTTAATAGAAAAATGTTCACAAAAGAAAATAAAATTTATGTCTACAAAGACTAACCAAAAAAAATTAAATTTGAAAAACAGGAAAATTTGATAAATGAGACTTTCTTAGATTTCTTAAAGATAATAAATTAAACACAAACATTTTTCAAGGGATGTGGGTATTTGCAAATTAGGTCAATGCGCTTAGATTTTTTAAATTATTGTTGCAAAACGTTTTAATTAATGCATGCTTGTTACAAATACCATTAGACCTGATAATAGCACCATGTCCAAGCATGAGACAGCTTCAGCATTATACTCATGTGGAAATAAATTTATTGAACTTAAATTTTATTAGCTTAAGGACTGTAAGTTTGGGGAAGATGTCTAACCATTTCAGTTTTCCCTAAGTATTTGAGGTGATGCATATGCTAACTAGCTTGATTTAATTATTCCGCACTGTAGTCATGAATGCACTTCATGTCAACGGCAGGAAGCACACAGTGCAGCTTTACAATGCTTCACAGTGGTTCAGAGCAGAGGATTAGCCTCTGCCCTG
Source organism: Jaculus jaculus (assembly GCF_020740685.1). Classification (NCBI taxonomy): domain Eukaryota; kingdom Metazoa; phylum Chordata; class Mammalia; order Rodentia; family Dipodidae; genus Jaculus; species Jaculus jaculus. The sequence continues at coordinate 64,207,631 of NC_059109.1, forward strand.
AGGACCATGGGAATGCTGGTTTCGCTCTCAATCCTCACACCCTCACTTTTAAATTTGCTTATTTTCTTTTGGTTTTCCTTTTATACTCATTCATTAATTAAAACTAAGAGAACACTGCTCAGAAGTAAGAATATGCAGTCGATTTAAGTGGTTGGTTCCCCCAGTATCTCAACCTAGTAGGTACTGACATTATAAACTTTATTTTAGCCAATAAATTCTTAATGAGCAGATTTTTAAAATTTTTTTGTTGTTTGGTTTTTATTCTTTCCAGCTCTGTTTTTTTCTTTTTTATTGGGAACTTTAATATACGAACATAGCTCCCCTCCATTATCCTTTTTCTCCTTTTCCCAACCCCACCAACGAACCTCCTATTTCAAGATAAATCCTTCCTCTGTTTTGTCTTCGACCATCTTCCATGTTAATGTTGATGGTATCAGAACCATCCTGGTCTTGTGGGGTATAGGTAGCTACTGTGGGGTCATGAATGCACTAGTAGGTTCATGTCAGGAGAACAGTGCCCCAAAGTTCTCTTTCCAATCCTATGGACCATACATTCTTTCCACTCCTCTTCCATAATGTTCACTGAGTATTAGAGGACATGCTAGAGATGTCTCATTTAGTCTGAGCTCTTGGCAGCCTTATTTTCAGCTTTGATGAGTTTTCATTTTTCAAAATATTTTGTTTAACTTTTATTTAAGAGAAAAAGGCAGGTGGAGGGAGCAAGAGAATGGGCACACCAGGGCCTCTAGCCACTACAAATAAACTCTAGACACATGTGCCACTCTGTGCATTTAGCTTTATGTGGGTACTGGGGAATGAACCTGGGTCCTTAGGCTTTACAGACAAGTGCCTTAACCACTACACCATCTCTCCAGCCTTTTGATGAGCGTGCTCAAAGTCTACACCATCTCCACAGAGAAGCTTCTTTATCTAACAGTAAGCATACACTCACATTCATTCCACTACTCCCTCTACAATGCTCCCTGCACGCTGGCAGATGGGACATATGACTCATGAAACAAAAAGCACTGGGCTTCTCTTCCTATCATTTTGTTGAGTCTTGAGTCTCCTCAATATCCGTTACCACCTATAAAAAGAAGGTTCTCCAATTAAAAGTGAGAACAGCATTAATCAAAGGGTATATAAGAGCAGTCCTTATGGGTAAGCAAGCACTTTGCAAATGGCCTGCTTTATTTTGGGGCTTCATGAACTTGCCCAATCAATAGCTCTCTTTAGAGAGATGGATGCATCTCCAGCACAGGGATTTACCTACAACAACCTATGGCTTCTGGGTAAAGTTTTCTATAGCATAGCATGGTATTTCTGCAGCAACTATCTCTTGACTATATATATATAGTCTACTGGGCTACTGGAGTCTTATTCAAAAAGTGTTTCCTAATTCTATAGCTAGGTTTTTCATCTAGTCATTTCAGGGATTGAGGTCTTTACAATTAAAGTTGATTTGGGGGTAGAGTGAGAGAAAGGGGTTATTGCAGTCAGCTTTGCACTGTTGGCAGGAAACACCTGATCAAAAGCAGCTTGTGAGAGGAGAGGGTTTATTTTGGCTTACAGACTCAAGGAGAAGATGACAGGGGAAAATGATGGCACGAGCAGAGGATGGACATCACCTCCTGGCCAACATCATGTAGACAACAGCAGCAACAGAATGTGCCAAACACTGGCAAGGGGAAGCTGGCTATAACACCCATAAGCCTGCCCCCAACAATACACTGCGTCCAGGAGATTCCAATTACCAAACTGCCACCAGCTGGGAACCTAGCATTTAGAACACATAAGTTTATGGGGGACACCTGAATCAAAACACCAGAGAAGTCTACTTTAAGTCTATACATAGTTATCCAGTTTCCCCAGTCTTTTCTCAGGTGTGTGTTTTGGCTTCTTTATCAAAAACCAGATGGCTATAGTTACTTACAGGTATGGTTATACACAACCATCATGCTTTTTGCTGAGGACATTTTTGTCTCTCCAACATCTTTTGTTCTTTTATATGACTCTTAAGATTATTTTCTCTATTTTGTGAAGAGTGGTGTTAGAATCTGTATACTGATTTTGGTAAGATAAGCATTTTCATTATATTAATTCTTCCAATACATAAGCATGGGAGATCTATTCTCTGGTGTCTTCAATTTATTTCTTTAGTGTTCTAACGTCTTTACTGTAGAGGTCTTTCACTTCCTTAGGGATATTCTAAGACACTTTTTTGTGGCTAATATAAATGGGAATGCTCCCCTTATTTCATTCTTAGTATGTTTGCCATTTGTATATGATAATGCTATTGATTTTTGTGTATAATTTTATATTCTGATACTTTGGTAAAAGTGTTTATCAGCTCTAAGAGTGTTCTGTGGTATCTTTGGGGTCTCTTTTTTTTTTTTTTTTTTTAAATTTTTTATTTATTTATTTGAGAGCGACAGACACAGAGAGAAATACAGATAGAGGGAGAGAGAGAATGGGCGCGCCAGGGCTTCCAGCCTCTGCAAACGAACTCCAGACGCGTGCGCCCCCTTGTGCATCTGGCTAACGTGGGACCTGGGGAACCGAGCCTCGAACCGGGGTCCTTAGGCGTCACAGGCAAGCGCTTAACCGCTAAGCCATCTCTCCAGCCCTTTGGGGTCTCTTAAATACTGAATTATATCATTTTTAAATAAATCTAACTTGACTTCTTCCTTTCCACTTTATATCCCTTTTCTTTTTTTTCTCATATCTTATCACTCTAGCTAGAATTTAAAGTAATAAATATCAGTGTGAGGAGTATACACACTTGTCTTATTCAAGATCTTAGTAATAATACTTCAAGTTTATCTCCATTTTTAGTATGATATTGGTTTTAGGTTTGTCATACATATAGCCTTTTTATTATTTTTGAGAGAGAAAGACAGAGGAAGAGAGAGAATGGGTGCCCGGACCTTCAGCCTGCTATGAAGGAACTCCAGATACATGCTGCCCCTTGTGGTGTATGTGCAACATTGCATGCTTCTTTTACTGTGCTTCTTGCTACATGGGACCTGGAGATTTGAACATGAGTTCTTAGGCTTCACAGGCAAGCGCCTTAACAGCTAAGCCATCTCTCCAGCCCTGTAGCCTTTCTATGTTCAGCTATCATCCCGCCATTTATAATGTTTTTATCATGAAGGAATGGTGTATTTTATTGAAGGCCTTTTCTGCATCTATTGAGATGATAATGTAATTTCTGTCTTTAAGCCTATTTATATGATGTATAACATTAAGTTATTTGTATATGTTAAACAATCTCTAAGCCATGGAATGAAACCTACTTGATTGAGCTAGATGCTATTTTTAATGTATTCTTGAATTCAAACTGCAAGAATTTAATTGAGATTATTTTACTAATAAACTTTTACAGACCAAAGATAATGGTCTGTAATATTTTGTGTGTGTGTGTGTGTGTGTGTGTGTGTGTGTGTAGTTTTGCTATTAATGTAATGCTGGCTTCATAGGAGATAGGAAGCATTCTGTCCCTTTCAACTTTATAAAGTCACTTGAGAGGTAGTTATTACAGTTCTATAAAAATGTGGTAGAATCCAGCAGTGAATCTATATGGGCCTGGACTCTAGTGGTTGAGAGGGTTTTTTTTGTTTTTGTTTTTGTTTTTTTTGAGGTAGGGTTTCACTCTAGCTCAGGCTGACCTGGAATTCACTATGTAGTTTCAGGATGGCCTCAAACTCATGGCGATCCTCCTACCTCTGCCTCCCGAATGCTGGGATTAAAGGTGTGCGCCACCACACCCAGCAAAATTGATGAATTTTTGACATACAAGATCTAATAAAGTTAAGCCTAGAAGCAATAATTTAAAATAAAATTAAAGCAAGTAAGGTGAGTAAAGCAGTAATTAAAAAATCTCTCTTGCCGGGCATGATGGCACATACCTTTAATCCCAGCACTCGGGAGGCAGAGGTAGGAGGATCGCCATGAGTTTGAGGCCACCCTGAAACTACATAGTGAATTCCAGGTCAGCCTGAGCTAGAGTGAAACCCTACCTTGAAAAAACAACAACAACAACAACAAAAAAAAAATCATCAATTTCTTGCAGACTTTCTAGTTTGGTAGAATATAGGTTTTTAAAATATGTCATATTTCTCTCAATTTCATTGGTATCTCACAATATCTACCTTTTGATCTCTCTTCGTATTGATTAGCACTCTCTCTCAATTTGGCTATAGATTTATCAATCTTACTCATCTTTTTGAAGAAACATCTTTTTTGTTTCATCAAGTTTTTAAATTGTTTTCTTCATTTCTAATTCATTGATTTTTGCCTTGGTCTTGATTATTTCTTTGTCTGGTACTTTGCAGTTTAAAGTATTCTTTTTTTTTAAATTTTTTATTTTTATTTATTTGAGAGAGACAGACACAAAGAGAAAGACAGCTGGAGGGAGAGAGAGAGAGAATGGGCGCGCCAGGGCTTCCAGCCTCTGCAAACGAACTCCAGACGCGTGCGCCCCCTTGTGCATCTGGCTAACGTGGGACCTGGGGAACCGAGCCTCGAACTGGGGTCCTTAGGCTTCACAGGCAAGCGCTTAACCAATAAGCCATCTCTCCAGCCCAGTTTAAAGTATTCTTGCTTTATCCAAAGCCATCAGATAGATCAATATTTATTTGAGATTCTCTATTTTTGTAATGTAGGCATTTAGACCTCTAAATTTCCCTTAGAACTGTATTCATTGTGTCCCATAGGTTTTGACATGTTGTCTTTTCATATTCATTTAGTTCTAGGAATTTTTTGGTTTTTCTTGATTTCTTCAGTGTCCCATTAATTGTCCAATAGTGTGCTGTTCAACCTCTATGAGTTTGTGTATTTTCTATTGTTTCTCTTGTGGCTACTGTCTAGCTTTATTGTTTAGTGGTCAATATAAAACATGGAGTTATTTAGTTTTCCTGACTTTGTGGAAACTTGCTTTGTGTCCTAATATATGATCTATTTTTGAGAAGGTTTCATTAGCTGCTGAGAAGAATGTGAATTTGTAGTTTGGATAAAAGGTCCTATAGGTATTTGTTAAGTCCATTTGATCTACATTGTTATTTAGCTGCATTGCTTCTCTATTTTGTCTAAATCATCTTGTGATAGTGAGGTATTGAAGTTACTCCCTATTATTGTGTTGAAATTTCTGACTTTATATCTAATAGATTCTGCTTTATAAAACTAGGTACACCTGTGTTTGGAGCACATATGTTTAGGATTGTAATATTCTCTTGGTGAATTGTTCCTATAATCAGTATAGTCTTTTTTATTTTGAGGTGTGTGAAGAGAGACACAGAGAGAGAGAACTGGCATGCCAGGGCCTCAGCTACTGCAATCAAACTCCAGACACTTGTGCACCTAGTGGGCATATGTGATCTTGCACTTGCCTCACCTTTGTGTGTCTGGCTTATGTGGGATGTGGAGAGTCAAACATGGGTTCTTAGGCTTCACAGGCAAGCATCTTCTTTATCTCAGATTACTTTTTGACCTAAAGTCTATTTTATCAGATATTAGTATAGTCACACCTATTAGTTTCTGATTCACATTTATTTAAACTATCATTTTCCATGTTTTCACCCTAAGGTGAGATCTGTCTTTGACAGTAAGACAGGTTTCTTAAAGACAGCAAAAACATAGATCAAGTTTTCTGATACAACCTGTTAATCTGTTGTTTTGACTGGGGAGTCAAATCCTTGATATGCAAAGCCATAACTTAAAGGTGTGAGTTAATCCATATCACAATGGCGATTTTGTGTGCTCTGGTATTTTCTTGATCTTCATTTGCTTTAGCAACTGTTCTAGTTTGATTACTGTTTTTGTATCTCTTGTAGCCTCTTCAATATGTTTATTCTTCTCTTCAATGTGAAGTTTTCCATCCAGTGTTCTCTGTAATGCTGGTTTAGTGCTCATATATTCATATAGCCAGCTTTTGTCATAGAAATTTTTCGTTCTCCTAATCTGTTAATTTTACTGGGTATGGTAGTTTGGGTTGGCAGCCATGGTCTTTCAATATTAAAATTCTATATTCCAAGCCCTTCTACCTTTGAGAATTTCCATTGAAAACTTGGATATTATTTCACTGAGCTTACCTACAGTGATGCATGGTTTCTTTCTTGCCCTTCTTAGTACTCTTTCCTGAGTTTAATGTTCTACCTATAATGTGACATAGGAAATTTCTTCTCTGAACCTGTTTATTTGGCATTCTATATGCCTCTTGTACGTAGATTGGCCTCTCTTTCATAAGATTTGGAATTTTTTCTTTTATAACTCAATTAAAAATATTTTCTATGCTATTAATTTGAAGTTCTTCTTCTTGTATACCCACAATTTGAACATTTGAGCATTTTCCCTCATATTCTGCTCATCCATTTGTTTAATCCTGTCACTAATTTTTGTCTTCTGGCCTATTAACTCTTCCTTGTCCTCAAGAACCAATATTCTGTCCTCCACATGATCTATTCTATTGGTATGCCTTTCCTGGGGAGATTTTTAATTAAGGTTAAAAATTGAATATTTTTTATTTCTGTTTAGTTTTTTTCCAGCTTCTCTCTTTCTAAAAATTTTTTAATTAAGAACTGGGCATGGTGGCACAAGCCTTTAATCCCAGCACTTGGGAGACAGAGGTAGGAGGATCGCCATGAGTTTGAGACCACCCTGAAACTACATAGTGAATTCCAGGTCAGCCTGGGCTAGACTGACACCCTACCTCAAAAAACAAACAAACAAACATATATGTGTGTGAGTGTATGTATGTATATATATATATATAAATACACATATGCTTTCTTTCTCTCTCAGATAGGTGAATATAGAGAGGGAGGATGGGTATGCAGGGACTTCTGCAAATGAACCCCAAACACACCACTTTGTACATCTGGCTCTATGTGGATACTGAGGACTCAAACTCAGGCTAGTAGGCTTTGCAAGCAAGCACATTTAGTTACTGAGTCATCTCTCCAATTCCAGATTCCCTTTTTAATGAGTTCCATATTTATTTCTTTTTTATATTATATATTTATTTATTTAAGAGGGGGGAGAGAGGGGCAGAAGTAGAGAAAGAGAGGGGGTAGAGAGAATGGGTATGCCAAGGCCTCCTAGCACTACAAATGAACTCCAGACACATGTACCATCTTATGCATCTGGCTTAAGTAGACACTGGGAAATTGAACCTAGGTCCTTTGGCTTTGCCAGCAAACACCTTAACTTCTAAGCCATCTCTCCAGCTCCCATATTTATTTCTTTATTTAACTCTTTTGTTTCATTTTAGTTGACTGTTTTTTTCTGGGAATTCATTGAAGCATTTGCTCCTGTCCTCTTGGAATTCATTCAGATGCCTATTCTTTTAGTTGATTCTTTTGTAGTTTATTCAAGTGCTTGTTCATGTCTTCTTTAAGTTTGCTGCATACATTTATCATAGCCATGTTTTGGAATTCTTTGAGTTTCCTCTAAGGAGTTCTCATTGAAGGCTTCTACTATGGGACTAGGCATTCTTGATGGAGAAATCTTGCCTTGTTTTTTTTTCTTTCAAACTTTTATTGACAACTTACATAAATATAGATAATATACTATGATAATAATTCCCTCCCACCACCCCACTTTCCCCCTCCAAAATCCCTACTCCACTGAATCCCTTCTATATTCCAGTAAGTTTCTCTTCTGTTTTGAAATCATCATTTTTTTTTTCCTCCTATTATACAGGCCTTATGTAGGTAGCATCAGCCACTGTGAGGTCATGAATATCAATGCTACTTTGTGTCTGGAAGACAGTACCATAAGCATGCCTCCTCTTTCTCTGGCTGTTACATTCTTCAAGCCACTTCTTCCACAATGGTCCCTGAGCATTGGAGGATATAACAGAGATGTCTTAGTGCTGAACACTAATTCCACTGTCACTTCTCAACACTTCGATGAGTATTTAATCTTCCCAGTGGTCACTACTACCTAAAAAGAGAAGCTTCTCTAATCAAAAGTGAGAGTCTCATTAAATGAGCACAAACATAAGTATTTAGAGGGCAGTTTGGTTGGCATAATATATACATTTAGCCAGACAAAAGTAGTAGCTTCCCACCTAGTGCTTATGACCTCCTAACCCGTAGGTAGGCCTTTGAGTAGGTTTTCAGTAGCAGGCAGAAATTCCCTCACATGGAATGATCCTCAAGTCCAATCAGAAAACATAACAGACATGGCATCATTGCCTTAGTTTGTACTTTGGGCCTGGTTTTGTCTTGGTTTCTTGTGTTACTTGTTTTGCATTGGGGTTTGTCCATCTGGAGATAATCTTTTGTGTCTTGCTGCAAATGTAGAAACAATGGCTCCTCTGGGGGTTTAATCCAGGACTGCTTGCATAACAGACAGATTTTGGACTACAAATTCACTGGGCCTGGGCCTGGGCCAGGACTATTCAAGGTAGTCTACTAGAATCTGAGTTGGTGGAGGAGGGTTGAGTACCATCTCAGTGCAGGCTCAATGATTTCACCAGTGTCTGTGCATGGCAGGTCTGGTCCTCCTGCTCTGGAAGGCCAGTACACATCTGTTTTGGGTGGAGGTGGCCTATTGGGAGTTCACTAGGGCCAGAGGCCTGTGCTGATGGGCCTAATTTTCCTTGTCTCTCAGTCAGCCTATATACATCTTGGTTGGGACAGAAGAGCTGATCTCTAAGGAGAAAATTTGTTAAATAAAATAGCCATGAAGAGCCAGGTATGGTGGCACGCGCCTTTAATCCCAGCATGGGGAGGCAAAGATAGGAGGATCACTGTGAGTTTGAAGCCACCCTAAGAATGCAGAGTGAGTTCCAGCTCAGCCCTGGGCTAGAGTAAAACCCTACCTCAAAAAAACAAAACAAAACAAAATAGCCATGAACAACAAAAAACAAAGAGCACAAGCAAGGTCGCAATAATTTTCACGGGCTGGAATTTTTAGTGAGCAATGAACACACTCATGTTGCATTGCCAGAACAGCACCTGAAACCACATGGCTCTAATTTTGCTAAACTTTGGATATAAATTCCCAGTGTTATAGGATTTTTTTTTTGTTTTCAATAAAATCTAAAATCTTGAATCAATTAGACTATATATATATAATTATTATCATTATGCAATTGTTTAAAAAATGTCTTAAGAACTGCTTCATAACTTCATGCCAGACTCTTAATGCTTTTTTTGTTTTGTTTTGTTTTTGCTTTTGCTTTTCAAGATAGGGTCTTACTCTAGCCCAGGCTGGTCTCGAACTCACAGCAATCCTCCTACCTCTGCCCCGAAGTGCTGAGATTAAAGGCGTGCACCATCACACCTGGCAGGATCCTAGTGCTTTTAAAAAGACACCTCAAATACTACTAATCCAAATTTTATCACTTCACTAGTGAGGAAACAGAGACCAACAGACAGTGAGAGACACTTTCACATTATAAAACTGAAGAGTAATGGTGACAGAATTCAGGCCAGCTCTTATTTGCAGCACCATGCTTTCAGAGTAGAAAGACATTGTATTCTTTGGAGCAAAGTATTCATTCATTTTATGTTTTTTTTTTTTAATTCCTTGAAATACAGTACTAATAATAGAGGAAAATGGCTGTTTGTTTCATAGCTGATGGTAATGATGATTATTTGCTAATCTAACCCAATAGCCTTATTTATGCCACATTATAGAGACACCCTTAAAAAGCAGTGATAAAATCACATCTTTATTCAAGAAGGCTTTCTGCCAGTCTGGTTCTATATTTATTTAGTTATGTATGTATGTATGTATTTATTTATTCTTACTGGATATATATGCCCTTCAAGATGAAAAAGCCATTCCTGCTGTCAATCACCAGTGGCTTGAGTAAGCCTTGGATGGAAGGCATAAACTTGGGCCTGTCCACCCAGTTTCTAGGCCTCCAAAAACTTTAGTGTGGTTTTGCTATTGACCAAGTTTAGTGCTTTCAGTCATTAAGGGGAGGTGAATGCAACAAAAGAAAAATCTGTCATTTCTATTTGATAAAACACACAGAGCAGTATTCCAAGGGGTACAGCAAGGCTCCAGCACATCTGTAAGAGTCAGGACTTTGATCACCAAAACTGATGGTTCTACTTTAATTAAGAGTTAATCAGCTTAGTAAATGGATGGTGATCATGTGCTTAGAAATTTCCAAAGTGCTAAACCAATACTAAATTGCATTATTCATGATTTAAAAGCATATATCTCACTACACAAATCTGATTAGAAAAATATCCCTGAATACAATAAAGATTAGGCAACAGTTTGGTTCCCCTGGGTAAGCTTCTAAAGATAAAAAGTGAAACATATGATAGCCCTGGGGCCCATTTAAAAGAAAAGTGGCTTATTCCTCACAAGTACTAATTATAATCTATAAAGCTATCATGTTTTTCTGAGAATAGGTCTTTTGCCTGAAAAAGAAATTAAAGTATTAAGGTACATTCAATTCAAGGAAGACAAAATCAAATGTGCATGCAATTGGCCCATCCTATGTATTTGTGTAAAATTACTAAAACAACCTAATTTAGGATTATTTATTTAAAGGAAGTCAAACATCCCAATGCAATAGCATACATTTGTGATCCCAGCAATAAGAAAGAGGAAGCAGGGCCCCCACCCGTTCGGGCGGCTGCAGACCCGGTGCTTGGTAACCCGGCAGGTCAGCGGCTCCGCCCCGGCCTCGGCCTCCGCCGGCCCGGGGCCGAACACTGGCAGCGCCTGGCCGCCGTCGCAGCTCCCAGTACTGGACGCGGCGGGCAGCCTGGTGCCCTTGGGCGCGCTGTTCACACGGCAGCGGGCCGTGGTGGTGCTCGAGCGGCATTTCCTGTGTTACATTTGCAAAGAATACGTGGAAGATCTGGCTAAAATCCCCAAGAGTTTCCTTCAAGAAGCAAATGTCGCCCTTATAGTAATTGGACAGTCTTCTTACCATCACATTGAGCCTTCCTGCAAACTGACTGGATATTCTCATGAAATTTATGTTGATCTTGGGAGAGAGATTTATAAAAGATTGGGGATGAAAAGAGGTGTAGAAGTTGTCTCCTCAGGACAGAGACCCCGTGTAAAATCGAACCTGCTCTCGGGAAGCCTGCAGTGCCTGTGGCGGGCAGTGACGGACCCTCTTTTTGATTTCCAAGGTGACCCAGCTCAGCAAGGTGGAACCCTCATTTTGGGTCCAGGTAACATCATCCACTTTATACACCGTGATAGGAATAGGTTGGATCACAAGCGCATAAACTCTGTGTTACAGCTTGTAGGAGTTCAGCACATGAACTTCACAAGCAGACCCTCCATTATCCATGTGTGACTCGACACAGAATCTGCCTCTTGTCCTGGAAATGTGTCTTCACTGCAAGGTGTCACAGCTCTGTTCAGTGTCTCACCTGCTCGCCCTTCCCAGCCCTTGAGGTGTAATGAACACAGAGAGGACCTGTTGTCAAAAATGTGATACACAAGAAAGAGGAAGCAGGAGTGTTAGGAGTTTAAGGCCAGCCTGGGCTGTGTAGAATAAGCATAACAAGAGCTGGCCTCAGTTATTAAAAAATAAAATGTCAAACAGAAAACTGGCTTGAGAAATGTATTTAACAGATTGAGGTGCCGGGTGTGGTGGCGCACACCTTTAATTCCAGCACTTGGTAGGTAGAGGTAGGAGGATCATCACTAGTTCTAAGCCATCCTGAGGCTACATAGTGAATTCCAGATCTGCCTGAGCTAGAGGAAGACCCTACCTCAAAAAACCAAAATAAAAAAAAAAATTAGATTGATGATGATCAACATATAAAGAGTTCTTACAAAATATTAAGAAAAAGATTAATAAATAATCCAGGAGAAAATGAACTGAGGAGATACATAGCAAATCAAAAATGCCAGAGAACAACAAAAGACATGGAAAAGACATTTACATCCATAACAGCATTAACCAGAGGGGGAAATGTTTTTGTTAAAAATATTTTATGTTGGGAGCCAGGCATGGTGGCGCATGCCTTTAATCCCAGCACTGGGGAGGCAGAGGTAAGAGGATCGCTATGAGTTCAAGGCCACCCTGAGACTACATAGTGAATTCCAGGTCAGCCTAGGCTAGAATGAGACTCTACTTTGAAAAACAACATATATATATATATATATATATATAGTTGTTGGGCTGGAGAAATTGCTTAGTGGTTAAGGCACTTGCCTACAAAGCCTAAGGACCCAGATTAGATTCTGCAGAACCCATGTAATCAAGATGCATAAGGTGGTGCATGCTTCTGGAGTTCATTTGCAGGGACTGGAAGTGCTGATGCACCCCTTCTCTTCCTCCCTTCTCTGAAATAAATAAGTAAAATATTTTTAATTAAAAATTTTTATTTATTTGCAGGGAGGAAGACAAAGAAAGACATGAGAAAAGAAAAAAAATGGGCACATTAGGGCCTTGTGTCGCTGCTAAGAAACTCCAGACACATATACCACTTTGTGTATCTGACTTTACATGTTTACTGGTGGACTAAACCCAGGCCAGCAGGCCTTACAAGTAAAGCCTTTAACCATTGAGCAATATCCCCAGCCCAGGAAAATGTTTTTTAAGTGGACAGAGCGTTGGTGTGTGAGGAAATGCAACCTGTCTTGCATTCTTCATTCTTCTACATTAGTTGCTAAAATCTTTCTACGTGGCAGTTTGGCAGTGCATCTCAAAAGTTAAAAGGAAAACAAACATTCTCAAATCCATTAGTTTCATGTCTTAAGATTTAATGATACAGAAATAACTCTGGTTCTAGAAATGGCTCAGTGGTAAGAATACTTTCTGTGCAAGCATACTGGCCTGTGGAGACCTGAGTGACCATTCCACTTTGATCACTAAGACCCACATAAACAGCTGTGTTTAATGAGGTCCACTCCAGTCCTGTAGGAAAGCAGAGACCCAAGAATCATCAAAGCTCATGAAAAAATGGTTAGCTATGTTATCAGTAGGAGACTCCAGCTCAAATAAGAAAGGGGAGAAGAGCAATGGAATAGAACACCCAAGGTTCCAATTCAGCCACTATAGGTGAGTGCACCCTGTCACAGGTGAGTATGCCGCACCACATGGGATGAAAAGTACCTGGGGTGCTACAAGCACAAATACATGTACCATGTACATACATCATGCACACACACCACATTACACACAGGCAAAGAAAAGTAACATAACTGAACAAGCATGAAAACACTTTAGTATATGACTGTTAATCAACAATTTTTATAATAGTAGAAGATTACAAACAATCTAAATTTCCACCAAGGAGATATGGTTAGAGAAATTAAAAGTACCTTCCATACAAAGAAATGCTGTTACTAAAACTGATGAAATGTAAAACCCTAGAAAGTACCCAGTAACAGGATCAACCAAATGAATTGTGTATTGACTGTACATTTAGAAAACCATTAACAACCATTAAGGAGGATTAAGGACATGTACATGTGCTGACTTAGAATGTTTTCCCAATTTATAGTCATTAAGTAAAAAACTAAACGGGGGGGGGGGGAAATACATGTAAATATCAAATATATACATTAAAATTTTACTGTATAATATGACAAAATAGGAAATATACATATTGGATAGAGTATTGATGGGAACATCCATTTAAAAACCTTTAAAAGTAGTTGATTCTAGGTTTGAAAAAAATGTTAGTACTATTTCCTTTAGTGGAATATAAAAAAAAAAACTAGAGGAATGTGTGCCAAGCATAAAATAATAATCAATAATTTTCATATAAAAAGGAAACAAGGGCTATAGATATAACTTAGAAGTTAAGACACTTGCCTTCAAAACCTAAGGACCCATGTTCGATCCCTCTCCAACTCTGGGGATAGAAATATCTATCCATGTACAAAAGGTATAGAGAATGCTAAGTAGACAGGACCAGAAAAGAAATTCACCATGGCAAATTATAGTTAAAACACTAAGTTTACAGGGGAAAAAAAAAAAAAAAAAAAAAAAAAAGGTCATTGAAAGCTTTAAGAAAAAGTCAAGATGGACAAATAGCTTAGCAGTAAAGGCACTTGCCTGTGAAACCTAAGGACCCCGGTTTGATTCCCCAGGACCCACATAAACCAGATGCACAAGCTGCCTTATGCATCTAAAATTCATTTTCAGCAGCTGGAGGCCCTGGCTCACCTATTCATTCAGTCTGTCATGTGTGCGCACTCGCTCGCTCACTTGCTCTCTCTCTCTCTCTCTCTCTCTCTCTCTCTCTCTATATATATATATATATATATATATATATGTATGTATGTATTTTTTTATTTACTCACTTGTTTATAAATATTTACTCATTATAAATATTTACTTATTTATTTATAAATATTTTTATTTACTCATTTGAGATATATATATATCTTAAATGAGCAAATAAATTTAAAAAAATGCAGAGTCAAATATAAAGACAGGTCCATCAGAGTAACAGGAAGGGCTTGGAATAATGTATTTCGAGTCTAATAGATCACAACTGCCAACAAAGACTATTATACCCACCCATTAACACTAAGCCATATGTAGAGAAGGATACGCGAAGGAATACTTTAGATTTAAGAGAAATATAAGCAGATTTAAGAAAATATAGAAAAAAATAAAGGCTGGGAAAGTTAGTAAGCAAATGAAAACTAAGAAAATATCAAATACTATTGAATCATCAACATGACAATAATTAATACACATTTTAATAGTAACTCTGAGTATTAATTTTCTCAATTTCCCAATCAAAAGACATACTAGCAAATTGGATTAGAAAGCAGCCCCATGTCTTTGCTAGGAAAAAAAAAAAAAAAAAAACTCACCTGGCCATTAAAAACTAGGCATTACCAATGTAAGGATACAAAAAGGTATCCCAAGCAAATTAACAAGTAAAACAGAAGATGTTATTATTCTAATATCTGGCCAGAGACTTCAAATCAAAACTAGTCAGAAAAGGGCTAGAGAGAAGGCTCTGCAGTTAAGGCTCTTGCCCTGCAAAGCCTAAGGACCCAGGTTCAATTCCCCAGGACCCATGTAAACCAGATGCACAAGGTGTTGCATGCATCTTGAGTTTTTTGCAATAGCTGGTAGCCCTAGCATACCTATTTCTCCATCTCTCTCTCTCTCTCATTTCTTTCAAATAAATAAAATAAAATAAAAATTCTTTCTCAAAAAAAAAAAAACACAGGTACATGGTGTTCCTTAGGACACCTGAAGTTGTCCTCTGGCCTCCATATACATGTACACATGTTTGGACATGCTCACCCACACACATGCACCAAAAGAAAAAAAAATCTAATCAGAAGAAAGACATTTTATACTGATTAAGGGAAATCTGCATCAAGAGGACATTAAATTCTGCACATGAATGCACCAAAACCAAATGCAACCAATTTCATAAAACACATACTACTAAGGTCACAGATTAACCCCTAATACTAGGTGTCTTCAATATACCACTCCCACCATTAGATAAGTTCAGACCAAAAGCAATAAACATTGGAGTTAAATGACATCACAGAACAAATAGAATTAACAAATGTCTGCAAAACATTCCATCCAAACATTATAGAAAACACATTCATTTCAGCATTCTGCAGAGTTTGCTTTAAAATAGATCACATATGCAAGGCTCTATAAATATAGGTAAATTGAAATAATGCCTTGTATTCTATCCACAATGGAATAAAGCTGTAAATCAACAAGAGAAACTAGAAAATATACACAAACTCAGACATTAAACATACAATTTAATAATGGATATGCCACTGATGAAATGAAAAAGGAAACCAAAAAGTTCCTAGAATTGAAAGAAAATGATACCATAACATACCAAAACCTACAGGGTAAAAATAAAGGTAATCTATTTTGCAAAATCAAAGAGATCTCAAATTAATAACTTCACAATGCAACTTAATACCTCAGGTTAAAAAACAACCCAACCCAAAGTAACAGATGAAAATAAATAAAATAGGGCAGAAGTGAAATAGCTGGGAAATCAGGGATAAGAAGATTCCTAGCGTTTTCTGGCTACGCAGTTCTCCCAAACTGGTGAGCTCCAAGTTCAATAGGAAATTCTGTCTCAAAATAATAAGTTGGATAGTAATTAAGGAAAACACCTGACTTCAGTCTTTGACTATAACCCATGTACACACATATACTTCTACATGTGTACCCACATGGATGAGTACACACACACACACACACACACACACACACACACACACACACACACGGAAAAAAAAGAGACCACAACTAGATGGATTCATAAAATTACACCAGATATTTAAAGAGTAAATAAAACAAAAGCTTCTCAAATTATTATAGAAAATTAGGAGTACTACCAAAATCTTTTTATGAAGCCAGAGTTACTCTGACAGTAAAACAAAACAGAAACACAAACAAAAGAAATTATAGGCCAGGACCCCTGATGAACACAGACACAAAAATGAAAACCCAAACAAAAAAATCAAAATAAAGCAGTTGCAAACCAAATTCAACAACACAACATAAGGATTCTTACCATGGCCTAGTCAACTTCATTCCAGAGATGCAGGTATAGTTCGATATGTAAGTCAACAATTGTAATGCATCAAATTAGTGAACTTAAGGACAGAAATCACATAATAGATAAAGAAAAGGCCTTTAACCAAATCCAACATACCTTGATGACAGAAGTCCTTAAGAGGGATGTGAAGGTAATCTGGCTGTGACATTTGTCACATTATTGATTGCCAGGGCTGATTCCACTGATCTGGCTGACTAAGTGGGTGTCTCCTTCCTCCCTCACTCCATGTGCATTCCTCCCAAAGACAGGCTCTGGGTCAAAGAGGACGACCTTTCCTGAAGAGGAGGACTGTCCTTTGTTCAAGGGCATATGAGTAGCTGCACTCCCATTACAACCTCCAGACAAGCCCTCATAAAATTTATGGAGAAATTGGAAATAGAAGGAACATATATAACAAATAATAACACTATATATGACAAATCTATAGTGAACCTTATACTAAATGAAAACCAAATCATTCACTAAAATCAGAAACAAAACAAAGGTGTCATATTTTCCACTCTTATTAAATATATTACTGAAAGTTTTGGCTAGAACAGTAAGACAAGAGAAGCAAATGAATGGGATAGAAATAGCAAAGGAAGAAATCAAATTAAATTAATCTGATTTGCAGGTGATATGATTCTATAGATAAAATAAAACTTAATCCCCCCACAAAAAAACTGTTAATACTTTCAACAAAGTGTTAGAATGCAAGAGTAACATACTGAAATAAAATAGCCTTTCTCCATATAAAGACAAACATACTGAGAATGAAATCAGGAAAACAATCCCATTCACAAGATGAAGTGCCTTAAAGTAAACCTAACCAAGGGTGGGAAAACCTGTACAATGAAAACTTTAAAACACTTAAGAAAGAAAATAAAAGACATTATATACTCATGGATTTGAATAATCAATATTGTTAAAATGTCTATCTTACCAAAATCCATGAACAAATTAAATGTAATCCCTATCAAAATTCCAATGCCAGAAATGGAGAGATGGCTTTGCAATTAAGGCACTTGCCTGCAGAGCTTAAGGACACAGGGTCAATTTCCCCAGTATGTACGTAAGCCAGATCCACAAAGTGGCACATGCATCTGGAGTTTGCTTGAAGTAGCTAGAAACCCTTACATGCCCATTCTCTCTCTCTACCTGCCTTTCTCCCTGTCTCTCACAAATAAATGAAATATTTTTTAAATCCAATGCTATTCTTCACTAAAATAGAAAAAAAGAACAATATTTAAATTCATTTCAACATACCAAAGATATCAGATAGTCAAAAACAATCCTGAGCCAAAAATATGACAAGTAAATTAAAAAATATAAACTAAAACCTTATAGAATCCACCAGAAAACTAGAGCTGATAAATACTTGCAACAAAGTGGGAGAATACATAATTGACAAAAAACTCAGTAGCTTTCCCAAATACCAGTAACAATCACACTGACAAAGAATTCAGAATTTTTTCCTGAGAGCCACTGAGAAGGTTGGAGCTGCCTTAAAGTAAAGAGGTCCCTTAGTGTTCCTCTAGTCTACAGGATAAAATCCCATGGCACAACTCCGTCAGCAATGCCTAAACCCCAGGTGGTTGTGGCTCCTGTGCTCATGGCTAAGCTGCCTGTGAATGTTGAGGAATTTTATGGATTGGATTATTGTTCTAAATTATACAGAATCCTATGAGAATGAAGATCATCATACTCTGTCAGAATATGTCTAGGTTTTCTGAATCATCTCACAGTACAGCCTGGCAGTTTTGAAGCCAATATTGAACAGTTTGGGGAAATCCTGAATGATGGGTTCATAGCAGATGATGTTCAACATGAGCTCATGGGACACACCTTTCACAGGCCACATTTATCCCAAACGTCTTTTATATAAGAGCTTGCCTGTGTAATTACCTGCCCCATCATTTGACAATTAGCCAAAAGAGTAGCAAGGTCTGCCAATTGTGAACTTACATCAAAGGTGTTGGACTGAAGATGAGGCTAAAGATCAAGCCACAAAGGGGGATAAATTGACTCAAAAATGCCTTCATGCATTTATACTAACTTCATCTTGACCTGGAGATCAAAGGAGCAAACGAACAGGTTCCAAGAGCAGATGTTCTTTAGGTTGCTCTGTGGGAATTACTGAGTGTTCTCTTCTCTAATCCTATAGATGACTTAACTTTTACAGTAAAATTACTGAGGTTGTCAATGTCTATTTGGAAAGCTACATACTGAGAAAAAGGAAAAATTGATATGAGAGAAATTGTTCAGAAAACTAAAAGTGTTGTCCTAGATGGGAACTGCAGCAGAGATGTAAAACGCATGCCATGGAAGCTTGCAACATTCTACTCAAGTACCTGGGGTAGAGTCCATGCAACTTTCACATTCAGAGAAGCAAGCCTGAAAATAATCCTAACTATTTATGAATGCACCAACAGTTTATAATCTGATGGGGTTCCAGCTGGTCCAGATTACCAAAAGAAAGAGTTATTCTTGAAAAGGATTATGAAGAAAATGGGACAGATTTGTCAGGGGCTGGTCATCCCATAGTTGGTATTTATGATGAGATCAACCAGAGACTGAAGAAGCTCATGAAAAGATTTGTTTGAAATCAAAGCATAAGCAAAAACAGTAAAGTTAAATTTGAGTATGTCATTTTTATAAAAGTCGCCAATGGTCTCGCCTAGTTGTGGACTATGTTTGCTACAATACTGACCTGCCAGGCAAGATGAACCCCTTGTGATAGTAGGTACAACAATGGCATAACTGAATGTTAGAGCAGTAACCAACCACTTTCTATTTGCATCTGAATCCGATAAGAAGGAATTCATGCCTGGCACTGAAACTCCAGGCAAAGCACCATAGTTTGGAAGGTCATAGACCCTACAAGGGATCCTACAGCTGTTAGTTTTGCTCAGTAGGTGGGTAGCCAAAATGTGTTCTAGACAGTTATGTTTATATTCAAACATTAGCAGTTCCTCTTAGACCTGGTCAGAAAAGCTTTTGCACCTAGTGGATGGTGGTTAATGCAGAGACTGACTGACCGAAGAGACTGGTGAGGAGCTCAGCCCTATACAGGACATCTATATAACCTCCTCTAAGGCTCAGGGACTCTTGTGAAAGAAGGGACGGAGGGACTGGAAAGATGGCTTAATGGTTAAGGCACTTGCCTGCAAAGCCAAAGGACTCAGGATCAATTCTCCAGGTCCCATATAAGGCAGATACACAAGGTAGCACATGCATCTGGAGTTCATTTACAGTGGCAGGAGGCCCTGGTGTGCTCACACTCACTGTCTGTATCTCTCTCTCTCTCTCTCTCTCTCTCTCTCCCTAAATAAATAAATAAATCAATAAAATACTTTTTTAAAAAGAGGGGATGGGGCGGAAGAGATGGCTTAGCAGTTAAGCACTTGCCTGTGAAGCTTAAGGACCCCGGTTCGAGGCTTGATTCCCCAGAACCCACGTTAGCCAGATGCACAAGGGGGTACACGCATCTGGAGTTCGTTTGCAGTGGCTGGAAGCCCTGGCGCGCCCATTCTCTCTCTCCCTCCCTCTCCCTCTCTCTCTCTCTCTCTCTCTGCCTCTTTCACTCTTGATCTCTCTCATATAAATAAATAAACAAAAAAAATTAAAAAGAGGGGATGGAAAGAAAACAGGAGCTAGAGGGTGAGGAGAAATCTGTGGAATGTGACATGGCCATTGCACTCACAAACTCATAGCATCTGTGGTGACCCAGAGAAATCCTGCACAAGAAAAGGATGTCAACATTCTGCCATAGGTAGGGGTGGGGCTTATGATGCTATTCTCCTCCTTGAGAAACTAATTCATGATAGTTGGTGTTTGCTGGAGGAGGGGAATCATTTTCTTCAATGGCATGTGCACTGGCCAATGGTGGGAAGAAAGTTTCCACTAGAGTGAACAAGGTGTAAGACAAAGTAATGGGAGTTATATGTGCTCAAAATAATACATTATATTTATACATATATATTCTCTTTTCTGAATTGTTATTATGAATGAGTTCTTAATTTTATCACATACCTTCCTTTATCAATATAATTATGTTTAGCTTTTTACTATGGTACATCATATTAATTTTTTTTTTGAGGCAAGTCCAACAGACTGGCCTTTTTTAATGTGAGATAGCAAGGGCAAGAGTGAAAGAGAGAGCAAGAGAAAGAGAACTGGCATGCCACCTCTAGCCACTGTAACTGAACTACAGACACATGTGCCACTTTGTACACATGTGCAACCTTGCACATTTGTGTCACCTTGTGCATCTGGCTTACATGGGATCTAAAGAGTTGAACGTTGGTCCTTAAGCTTCACAGGCAAGTGTCTTAACTGGTAAACCTTCTCTTGAGCCCTATCATATTGATTTTTACTATAAACTAACCTTTAAGTCTTAGATTAGAATTAACTTGGCCATAACATATCATCTATGTAATTTACTGAACTGAATTATGAATATTTTGTTTCAAAAATATGGCATATAATGCCATAAAAGAGACTGATCTATATTTTTTCTTGTGTATGTTCTTGTCAAGTTAGGAATAAAAGTATCACATTCAGTTTCACATCTAGGTTACACTAGCCTCAGGAGGCAGGTGTGGTGGCATACACCTTTACTCCCAGCACTTGGAGGGTAGAAGGACTGCTATGAGATCAAGGCCAGCTTAGGCTAGAGTGAGTCCCAGATCAGCCTAGGCTAGAGTGAGCCCCTTTTTAAAAAAAAAAAAAAAAAAAAAAAAAGAGGTGGGCTGGAAAGATGTCTCAGTGGTTAAAGGTTGTTGCTTATAAAGCCTGAGGGCCTAGGTTCAATTTCTCAATACCCATGTAAAGCCAGTGGGACACAGGCATCTGAAATTTGTTTGCAGTGGCAAGAGGATCTGGAGCACTCATATACTCTCTTCCTCTCTCTCTCTCTTATTTTCTTTCTCTCTCTCTCAAAAAAACCAATAATTTTGAAAAAGAAGGAAGAAAAAGTTAGGAACTATTTTTTCTTATCGTTAGAGGAATTTGAATATCCTACTTTTGTGTAATTTATTTTATTTTATTGTTTATTTTTTGAGGGAGGGTCTCACTCTAACCCAGGCTGACCTAGAATTCACTATGTAGCCTCAGGGTGGCCTTGCACTCATTGTGATACTACTACCTCTGCCTCTCAAGTGCTGGGACTAATGGCATGTCACACTCTACCCAGCTTAATATTTCTATTTTTATGTTAATCTGATATCCTCGCTTAAATTATAAATCTTTAAGACCAATAAATATATTCCCATAGAGAGTTTCCTATATCCTAATGTAAACTTTCGCTTCAGACATAGCAGAATTTCAGGAAATATTATTACTTCAACTAACAGTACATCAACTCTGTATAAATTAGTCACTTATTTTTGTTACAAATATGGCCACTTGGATCCATTCATTGAGTAGAAGCTATGAATAACACAGCAGGAGATCTCGTCATGCGGCAATAACATATTTTATCATGTAATTCAGGAAATATTTTGGAAAACTATCAGGTAGCCTTAGACAATGATGGCTGTATGAATCTGAGTCTCTCTATTTGTCCTCCAGAAACATGTAGAACAAGAACAGATAAAACTACACAAAAAGCATGTTGTCATTTTAACTAAAACACCAGATTTTATTTATTATTTAGAAAAGGAGAAAACAAGGAAGACAGGAGGGAAGAAGGAAGATACAATAACTACTAGAAAAAAAGAACTTATGAAAGATAGGTAACAAAAAGAAGATTAATCTAAAATCTCTAGAGTAAAAAAAGTCTGATTATGAAAACTGAGAGGTGTGAGGAAGAAAAAATGAAAGTAGAAGGAGATCACTAATTGCTAAGTGGGCAACAAATAAAAGTTAAATTAAAAACTGACAAAGCAATGATTTTATAAATTATGGCCCAGATATATATGAGGGTATTATTAAACCACACAAATAAAAATGTATAGGATAGGAAGATCATGCCTGCTGCATTTTAGGCATCCCTGGGCTGAAGACCGTTGTCTATATTGTTGTGGTTTGAATGTAAGATGACCTTTGCTGGCTCATGTGCTTAGACACTTGCTCCTCAGCTGCTGGCACTATTTGTGAAGGTTGTAGAACCTATGGGTTACTGGTGACAGGCTGTTGCAATCCAGTTCACATTGCTCATAGAAATCACCCAACCAAAAGCAGCTTCTGGGAAAAAAAGACTTATTTTGGCTTACAGGCTCGAGGGGAAGCTCCACGATGGCAGGGAAAAACGATGGCATGAGCAGAGGGTGGACATCACCCCCTGGCCAACAGAAGGTGGACCACAGCAACAGGAGGGTGTGCCAAACACTGGCATAGGGAAACTGGTTATAAAGCCCATAAGCCCGCCCCCAACAATACACTCCCTCCAGGAGGCATTAATTCCCAAATATCCATCAGCTGGGGAGCTAACATTCACAACACCTAAGTTTATGGGGGACACCTGAATCAAATCACCACACAGGCCTTGAGGTTTATAGCCTGGCCCCACTTCCTTTCTGTCTCTGCTTCCCAACACTGCAAAGTGAACAGCGGCTTCATCTCCTTCCACCACGCCTTCCCTATCTTGAAGCGGCTCAAAGCTGTAAACTGAAAATAAATCCTTCCCATCCTTAAATTGCTTCTGGTCAGGTATTTGTTCATAGCAACAATAAAGTGATACAAAAGTCCTCACAAGTTAAGCTTAAGACTGGTCCCCAAAAAAACAAAAAACAAAACAAAACAAAAGTCGGGCGTGGTGGCACACGCCTTTAATCCCAGCACTTGGGAGGCAGAGGTAGGAGGATTGCCATGAGTTCAAGGCCACCCTGAGATGACAGAGTTAATTCCAGGTCAGCCTGGACCACCATAGTGAGACCCTACCTCAAAAAAAAAAAAAAAACAAGACTGGTCCCAAGACAGGACAAAGTCTATACAGTGTTTCATGTGCTCCTTACACTATCGAACATAGTGTGAGGATCAGGATCAGGTCATCTTGACCAAGACAGCTCCTCATGTGGAAATAGATAAGGAACACTCTGAATTTTGCTGGGGGAGTTGTTTGTCCTTGAATTTTCAACTTTTGGGTATTTTTAATGGATATATGCTTAATATATCGCCCACATAGATCCAGTTAACTTTTTAAATAATGGATAAATATTTACCTATATTACTGGGAATGAATCAAGGTTTGGAGGCCCCAGTGCACAGTGACCTATTAATGACTCTTATTAAAGCACCCATAAATCACAACAAAAGTTCAAAATGAAGCCAGGCACACATAGACACTTCTAGCAACAGTCATTTCATTGTAAAATCATTCAGAAACAGTGACTCACAGTATAATTGACTACTCCTTCATTTGGTTTGCCTTCATTTGTTAAAGGTAAACATGTATTTAGCCTAGGGAAGGAAATAGAAGGGGGGAAGTGACCTAAACAATTTCTGCTGAGTAGCTTTCTAATCTGCAGTCACAACCACATGGCTCAGTCACATCACCCAAGAGAATCAAAGTCACTCAGTATCAGTAAACAACTGATTCAGCTTCCAATCCTCCTCTCAAAAAAGAATGCAATCAGAGATACAAACAACATGCCTCAATATGGAAATAAAGGGTTCTTTTATTGATAAAACTTTGTTAGTTGTTTTGTAGTTACATTATTAACTTAAGACTTCAAACTTAATTTAAGCCCAGGCCTCCCAGGGCTAACCCAGTTGCCTGGGTTTTATACCAGTGAACACATGGCTTTCATCCATGTTCAACACTTAATTAAGAGATATTTTTTCCAAAGATTGTATTCCTGCGTTAGCGTCCTTCTAGAGGCCAGCTGCTGCAGTGGGTTAACAGTCAACATCTGGTTGGAATGCTTTAAACTACTACATGGACAAGGGACTATGTTATTCTAAGCAAACTGCAACAATGTCCTTGTATGGATTCCCAAACATAGCAATTAGTGACAACACAAATTGGTTTCTGATTCTTCTTATAAGATGTATAAGAAGAATCAAAACATAGCAATTAGTGACAACACAAATTGGTTTCTGATTCTTCTTATAAGATGTATAAGAAGAATCAAAAAATATTAAAACATTCAAATTATGCTTTACATCTTTGTATAACTATGGGATTCTTTTCATTTTATAATGTAGTATGTCTGTACTTTTTAAGTCCAAGGTCTTATGCTAAAGAATAAGTTCCCTTAAATGTAACTATAAGCAAGGAAAAATATAGCCTGGAGCACTCTCAAGGAAATGGGCCTTATAAACCCAGGAAAGTGAGCCTTGGTCATATTTGGCACAGAACTGTGAACATTCCACTGTCCATGCTTCTCGACCTCAGAGGTTCCCTGCACAGTATGGATTCTAACTTCAAAAACAGTCCTCTGAATAGAGTCCCAACCCATGTCCATATAACTAATTTGCCCCTAAAATTAAGTTAACTAAATCTGTTAAGACACTTAAGCAACTAGAAAACATTCTTGTAGTCAAATGAATTTTTTAAATGAATTGCATGAGGCTGCATAAGTATTTCTAGATCTCAGCTGACACAAATTTATAAGTCTGGCCCAGAGGACTGTGTTAACACTTGTGGGGATTTTCTCTCACTAAAATGCCCTTGGGTTCTTCCTGATATTGTGTATCAAGGCACAACCTTCCCTTCCTTGCAAACACTCTTAGTACTCATTTATTTGCACTCTGTTTAACTTCTCCAAGGAGCAGCAATTTCACCAAATTCTTCATTAACATAAAATACTTCATACCTTATATAACATTGATTTTTTTAATCATAATCTTCGGTTTATATTCTACTATGTGGCATTAGTTCCATAAGGGCATTCTCCATTTCTTTTCTCTTTTCTTTCCTCTTTTTAAAAAATAATTTTATTCAGTGTCATCATCAGATTCTAACGTTTAGCAATCAACAGCATGGATGAAAAAAAAGAGGTACACATTAAAACTCTTTGTTGGAACACTTTTTACTTTCCACAGAACCAAAGCTAAGATAAACCATAAAATTAGTCCTGAATATAGTCCTAGAGCTTGATTTTGTTTTTCCCATAAACACCAACATTGTCTAAAACACGTCTTTTTGGCAGCAGCTAGGCCCTGCCACCACGGTGCTTGGCTGAGTTCACAAGCAGCTTTCCTGTCACTTTGCTGGCTCTCCTCCCCTGCTAAACTTTGTTTCTTGGAAGTCATTAAAATTTTCTGCCACCACCAAAACTGCTACTGCTGCTGGAGCCGCCACAGTCACCAGAGTTTCCTGGTCTGGAAAAATATTGGTCTCCAAAACCGAGGGGGCCAGAGCTTCTGCCTGCAGTGTTTCCCCTTTTCGTGGGTCCAAACTCCGAAGACGGACTGTGGTAATGGCCAAAGTTGCCGTCGCCTCCACCTCCACTGCCTCTGTCTCTTTGGATGTTGTAGCTGTCACAGCTGCCACTCCCACCGTAGCCACTGCACTGGTTCCAATAAGCCTGGCCACCTCTTCCATAGTAGACTCTGCTCCCCTCACCGTAACCAGGGCCACCTCCTCCGCAGGCGTCCTCACTCCGACACCTATCAGGGCCATCCCCACAGCTGCCACCAAAGCCACCTCCACCACCACCACCACCAACGTTCCCAAAGCCACTTGAACCTCTTTGGCTAGAGGATGCACCAGCCATCTTTTGCTTGGACACAGCTTTTCTGACTTCACAGTTGTGGCCGTTCACAATATGGTATTTCTGAATGACAATCTTGTCAACGGAGTCAGGGTGGCCAAAGGTGGTAAACGCGAAGCCCCTCCTCTGTCCACTGTCTCGGTCGGTCATGACTGATCTCTTCGATCCTCCCGTACCGTTCGAAGTAAGCTCGCAGGTGCTGCTCTTCGGTGCTGTCCTTAATGCCGCCCACGAAGACCTTTCTCAGGTCAGGTGCGCCTCGGGCCTTCGGGAGTCTTCTCTGGACACGGCCCTCCTGAGCTGCACGACGCTCCCGTGCACGCGGCCAGGGCGGCGTCCACCTCCTCCACCGTGGCGAAGGTCACGAAGCCGAAGCCCCGGGAGAAGCTGGTGCCCGCATGTCGCACGACCACACAGTCGGTGAGCGTCCCCCACCGCTCGAAGTGGCCCGGGAGGCTCTCCTCCGACGAAGAGCTTCCGCAGCTGCTCGGCCACCTGCGGGGCCTGCCACCCGGACATGGTGGCGGCGGCAGCGAGGACGGGCCCGGCCGCCCACGGGCAGAGAGCCATTTCTTTCCTCTTAACATTCTTTCTTCCATTACCAGTATGGGGTACAGACAGTAGGGTACTCCTAAGAGAAATCACCCAATGCAAAATGTACCTGGCCCTCTATAGCTTAGAGCTCTCCAAAGGCTGTTACACTCAGAATGAAAGCCAGAGATGACACTACACATGGCCCCCAACCACCTCGTGGCCCAACCCCTACCACTCTAGCCCTCATTCACAGCACCCCATCTGGAACAGGACAAACTTGCTTTTATCTTGGACTTTTGGACTTGCTTTTCTATCTGTCTTCCTTCTCAGTTTACTCCTTCAGGTTCCCATTCCAATCCTCTCCCTGGAGAGGCCTTTAACTCCCTAGCTAAAAGAACAGCTTCCCCTTATGACAAAACCCATGTTTCTTCAAAGCCTTCTCTGATACTCCAGGTTTATCTCCACAGTTGTTTATTACCTAAGTCCCTCCATTACCAACATGGAAACTCCATGAAAACAGGGGCTTCCTTTATTAGTTTACAGTGGCATCTCTGATGTCTACTATGCAATGGGTGTTTGATAAATGTCAATAAGCCGCTAACTCTAGGTTTTAGGATAGGAAGTTTATCCTATGCCTGAAAAGCCTATCTTCTCTGAGAAGCATCCTCAAAAGTATAGTGTCACTTCTTTTATAATACTCCATGCTTCCCATTAACCAACAGAATTCTTGACATCAACTATGAGCTTCCCCACTTCCCCATGGAGGTCATGCCAACCATCTCTGACACACTTGAACATCTCTCTTGAGAACAGATAAATCTGAACAGTCTAAGATAACCTGAATCCAGAGTTGACAAAACACAGGCATGCTTTGCAGAATGCCTCAATAGGTAACATTCCCTTGGTGGAACACTTCTTGGCTTTTGTAAAGTAACTTCATAGAATATTCATTTCTATCACTACATTTTTTGTTTCCACATGCCACAAGGGTGATTTATTCCAGGGATATAAGAGTGTTTCAACATTCAAAAATCAATCAAGATAGCTGTAGTGGTTTGAATTAGGTGTCCCAGTCAACTGTCATACCACCCAGAATGCACCCAGTCTAGTCTAAATTGGTTGTCCCCCATAAACTCATGTGTTCTGAATGTTAGGTCCCCAGCTGATGGCTATTTGAGAACTAGAGACTTGCTAGAGGAGGTATATTGTTTGGAATGGGCTTATGGGTATTATATCCAGTTCTCCTTGACAGCATTTGGCATAGTCTCCTGCTGCTGTTTTTATCTACCTGATGTTGGCCAGATGGTGATGTGCAACCTCCACTCATGCCATGTTTTCCCCTGTCAGCATGCAGTTTCCCTTCAAGTCTGTAAGCCAAAATAAACCCTTGCCTCCCATAAGCTACTTTTGCTTGTTGCTCTATGCCAGCAACTAGAAGGCAAATGCAACAATAGTTGAATACAACTACGCATCTACAATACATTTTCTTGTTTTTCTTTTTCTTTTTTTTTTTTTTTTTGGTCAGATTGTATATACATGTCCTTATAGCCAATCATCATTGTACAAAAACTAAATGGGTCTTAGGACATTCTTAAGCATGTATATCATGTATTTCGGTCCTATTTATCCCCATTACCACTGCCTGCCCTGCTACCCACTCCTGCTGGTCACCTTTCTCTTCCCAAACAGTACCACCTCTGCTTTTAAGTCCTATTTTTTTTAAGTAGATTTTCCAGAGAGAAAACCTGTGATATTTGTCTTTCTGATCTGGCTTGTTGAGCTTACCATGATGATATCCAGTTCCATCCACTTCCTGTAAATGACTTATTTCATTCTTCTTAATGGCGGAATAAATCCCCATGGTGTCTCTAAACTACATTTTCTTTATCCATCCTTCTCTTGATGGAAACCTAGGCTGATTCCACGATGGAGCTATTGTAAAAAGTGCTGCACTAACCATGTTTGTGCTGGTATCTCCACAGCATGCTGACTTTGGTTCCTTCAGCTATAAACACAGGAGTAGTATAGCTGTATCATTTGAAAGTTCTATTTTTAGTTCTTTTTAAAGAAATTCTGTACTGACTTCCACAATGGCTGCACTGTTACATTCGCATCAGAATGTAGGGGTTCCTTTTTTGCCTCATCCTCACCAGCATTTATTTTTTGATTTCTTGATTCTAGCCATTATGATTCAGGGAAGATGGAATCTCAATGTAATATTTTTCAATGTATTTTTTGACTGGCATTTCCCTGATGGCTGAGGGTGAATATACTTTTTTTTTTAATTTTTTTTGTTCATTTTTTATTTATTTATTTGAGAGTGACAGACACAGGGAGAAAGACAGATAGAGGGAGAGAGAGAGAATGGGCGCGCCAGGGCTTCCAGCCTCTGCAAACGAACTCCAGATGCGTGCGCCCCCTTGTGCATCTGGCTAACGTGGGACCTGGGGAACCAAGCCTCGAACCGGGGTCCTTAGGCTTCACAGGCAAGCGCTTAACCGCTAAGCCATCTCTCCAGCCCGAATATACTTTTTAATAGATACCTACATAGAGTAAGTATATAGTTACATCCTCAAAATATACTAAAATACAGCACTGTGAATAAAATGTTATGCAAAACATTGACACACCAGGTATTAAGAGAGAAAACATACAGACATTGTTGTACAACATGACTGCTTGCTACAACCTTGTGATTGATTTTAAAGATAATGCTTTTTCTACTACCTCTGTTTTACTTATACAGAAGAAATTTAACTATGTTTTTGTAGAACTGCAGGAAATTAGGGACTCTGAGTTGAGTAACAATGTATTATGCTTTTTCTTATTTAAAGTAATAATAAACCCTTTTGTAATTACATCTGATTTTTGGAACTGCCATTAAATGAAATATGCCTGTGCTCTCTTGGTTTCACCCAAAACATATCCAGAAGCATCTCCTCAGATCTTTCTAATTTGGTCATGTTCCTGAAGTTCCTGTGTTCTCAGTCTCTACCCTTGATTCATTAGTTCCCCTCTTGCCTCCTCATCTTCCAGTTCCCCTAGTTGTGGTCATTCAGGTCATCCACTGAATCTCTGCCTTCCTATGTTATTCATTTCTCCTTCCCATCCTTTACTTTCACATAATCTAAAAGAATGAATGGAGCCGGAGCCTGGTATGGTGGTGCATGCCTTTAATCGCAGCACTAGGGAGGCAGAGGTAGGAGGATAGCAGTGAGTTCAAGGCCACCCTGTATGAATACAAAGTGAATTCCAGACAGCCTGGGCTAGAATGAGACCCTACCTGGGAGAGGGGGAAAGAATGAATGGAGTGTGAAGCTTTGAATAACAATAGCAGTGGGAACTAGTTTTTACCCTATCAGTTTCCCCAGTGGTGTGGATAGAGGCAAAGCCTTTTGACTCTGCTCTTGCTTCAGGGAAGAGAGATCTGAATAAAACATTATCTTCTACTTGTTTCACTTTCAACTTTATCACTTTCCTATCATTGTACATGAGCATTCACCTTCCTTCTGGCCACCTCCTCTACCCCTCCCATCTTTCTCAATAACATTATACCAGAAATATCAATGAAAATTTTATTGTGTGTCAATTATTAAGACTATTACTTACACCTGAGCCAAATGCTAAAATATTATTTTCCTTCTGGTATTTAATAATTGCCAATTTTCTCATTTACTTAGCTTTGTGTGCTTACCTAAGCCCTCATATACCGCACAAGACGTAAAATCACCCTCCTTCCATTTTTCTCATGGTTAAATATGTTAGATCTCCTATCTTTTCTTAACTGATGTGGTTTATAATTTCCATTTCTTCCCCTCCCTTTTTTTAAGTTAAACTGCATTGTTTGTAGTCTTCTGGATGCTGTGGATGCTGGGCCGGGCTGTTCCTTAACCAATATTCATTAAGTGCCTAGCTCCCAAGTGCTGAATTTTTAATGGCCCGAATCCCAAGTCATCTTCTTTGGCTTACTCTCTAGTTTGGGGATAAGAGGAATATCCTCTCAAATTTTAACCTTTTATTTTATGCACTGAAAAGTGTTTTATTCTACCCTCATACTTATTAATTTACTTAAATATTCAAAGCTTAAATTCATTCATAATTTAAAGGTATTGCTCTTTTTTACCTCTTATCCTATAATGGTACTTTAGAGAAATTAATCTTCATTCTTGATCCTTTAATCTTGATGTCTTTCTCTTTTTATGGTCATGCCTGTTCAATCTTTTCTGAAGTACCTGAGTTTTGAAATGCTCTGATAGTCTTTGGTTTGACCTTTTACAATTACATAGATACTGTGAACCCTTTCAACTGAGAATTTGCATTTTCTCTTTAGAAAAAATACTATTCTTTAATTATTAATGACTCTTTTCTCTGTTTCTTCTAACCAGTTTGAGATTTTCTGACATTGATTCATAAATTGTCCTGTTTTTCCTCTAATCTACTGTCCATTCATTTTTTGGTCTTACCACATTGTTCTTCCAGTCCTCTTACTAGATTTTTTTGTTGTAGCTATAATATTTTTAATATCTAAAGGCTCTTATTATCTGATATTTTAAAATAACAATTTTGTTCCCACAATGCATAACCCACAACTCTTTGGGAAATACCTGCAACCCTACTGAGGAGGGTCCCCAGTGGAATAGGAGCAGGGACAAGGAAAAACAGGGTATTAACATATGATGTATCTATACAAAATATGCTGCTAGGGCTGGAGAGATGGCTTAGCCGTTAAGCACTTGCCTGTGAAGCCTAAGGACCCTGGTTCAAGGCTCGATTCTTCAGGACCCACGTTAACCAGATGCACAAGAGGGGGCATGCATCTGGAGTTCGTTTGCAGTGGCTGGAAGCCCTAGCACGCCCATTCTCTCTCTCTCTCTGTCACTCTCAAATAAACAAGATGAACAAAAAAAATTTAAAAATATGCTGTTAATAATAATAAATAAATAAAGTAAAATAATAAATAAAAATAAGTGTTTTCTTTTCCAGGCCCTTAGTATTTATCTGCCTTTTTTTCTCTCAGTATCACCTCTGTGTTCTCTTAATCCCTGTTTTCTTCTTGTTTGCTTCATTTTATAAACTTTCTTCTAAAATATGATTATCTTTTGATGTCATAGTATAGTTATGAGTAAATCACTGAAATGGATTAGAAACTTTGAAAATATGTTTATAATAGGGTCACAAAACAGTTGGAGAATTTTTATGGTATGGGGATCACTAAGCAGCTCCAGGTTTCCTCTCAAAGACAGCTCTAATAATCCTTAATGTGTATAGGATGGTAAGTCTGCCAGTGTAGTAGAGCTGACCAGAGGGCAAGAACTGGAAAGCTTACTGTTGTAAGGCAGAATGTCCCCTATCCCTTGTTACCAAAGCTACTTCCCATCTCTTTCTGGATGTTTAGTATCCTCAAGTGCAGAAAGTTTGGTCTTTTTTTCCAGATACTGCTGCACAAGTAGGGGGAGTTGTCCCAGGCAAGAGAAGGCTTTCAGGATCTATTTATCTTTATAAAGACCTTCAATGAAGAACTCATTTACCATACTACCCTGCTTTCCTCCTAAGCATTCCCAAAACTGCAGGATGAGTCACTTTGCTTCCATCTACATCTCCTTCCACAGGCACTTAACTTTGACCTTTCTCCATTCTGCTAAGTCACGCACCATTCTTCCATCCACTTTTCGTCTTTGTGTTTTGTGGTTTCAAGTTGGTTTATCTTTGGTTTATCAAAGATAGACTGAATTGTTTCTGTCTTAATTTTCCCTGTATAGTGATGACATTTGAGAACAGAAGACTGAGTATGGGATAATGACAGGAGAGATGTGTTCTTATTCTTACATTTTGAAGCCAGAAAATTCTACGTCCTTTTCTTTAAGTATTTTACTATACCATACCCTTTTTTACAAAGAACCATTTAAGTTCATAATTTCTGCTTTCTGAATTTTGTGTGTAACTAAGTAATTTTGTTTTGCTAGCTTCAGACATATAACTTTTAATTTATTAATGAATAAATAATTTTCAAATCTACTTACAGTAATTGCAACTGAATGAGGTATACGGATTAGGCCTCAGTATGCCTCATTAGGGAGGGCTTCAGTCACAACTCTCTTGTGGGGATTTATGTCCTTATAAAAAATGGGCTGGGCCGGGCATGGTGGTGCACGCCTTTAGTCCCAGCACTTGGGAGACAGAGGTAGGATGATCGCCATGAGTTCAAGGCCACCCTGAGACTACAAAGTGAATTCCAGGTTAGCCTGGACTAGAGTGAGACCCTTCCTCGAAAAAAGAAAAAAAAAGGGGGGGGGGCGCTGATTATTCACTACTTGTCCTATTGCCCCTTCATTCTCACATTTCTCTGCCTGAGAAGGTTGAGCCTCTGGAGACATCTTCCTCCATTCAACCCACTCATTGCCACTTTAATCTATGCCCCTCTTTATTTCCTGAGGTTGCTAGATTTCTAGCAATGTGACTCCAAAGCTACAACTCCTGACTTATGGCTGCCAACATGGCAAAGGAACTCTTCCTAAGTGGGCTCCCTTAACCTTGGACCATTGTAACTACTTTGTTAAACTCTCTTCAGTGACACCCTATGTGCCATTTGTTTCCTACCAGGACACTAATTGATATGTCAATACAAAAGAGTATTTGGGAAGCTATGGATATGGCTCAGTCAATAAAATGCTTGTCATGCAAGCGTGAGGACCTGTGTTCAATCCCCAACACTTACATAGAAAGCCAGGTATATTGGTATACACTTGAAATCCCCATATGGGAAACTGAGACAGAAGGAACTGTGGGGCTCACTGGCCAAGCAAGTCTAGCTGAATCAGTACCACCAAGTCCAGTGAGAGACCGTGCCTCAAAACATATAGCAGAGACCAACTGAAGAAGATACCCAATATCAACTTTGCACTCCCACACACATGCACATACACACACACACACACACACACACACACACACGAGTTGTTTTTTGTTGTTGTTGTTGTTTTGTTTTGAGGTAGGCTTTCACTTTAGTGCAGGCTGACCTGGAATTCACTATGAATTCAGGATGGCCTTGAACTCATGGCAATCTCCTCCTACCTCTGCCTCCCCAGTGTTGGGATTAAAGGCATGCACCACCACACCCAGCTTACATACAAAGGATTTTTTACAGTCCTTTAAGTTTTCTAAAGTCCTTTAAGTTCTTATGCTCACAATTTTCTTTTATCTTCTTTTTCCTTTTCACTTAGTCATTCATATTAAGGGTTACAAACCTACCAAAAAAAAAAAACCAAAAAAAAAGTTTACCAGTCCTAGCACTAAAAAAGAAATAACTTGACTTCAGACCTTAACTTCAGACTATATATCAGATTATTGCTTTTTGTCTGCATTGTCAGATACTTTGTATTCAATGAACTTCTAAACTTCCTACTTCTCATCAAACCTTCAATCCATTGCTATTGTAAATTGCTCTGTATTTTTGTCAGTTGTTATCTCTTCTGCACGTCTTCCAATGTGTACACCCAGAGTTCTGTCCTAGTTGCCCTTACCTTTTGCCTACATTGGATGTCCTCATCTACTCCAAAGATGTCTAAAGCCAACATAGCCTGACATGGTGATATAGGTCTGTAATCCAAGCACTGAGGAGACTAAGACAGGAGAATCATGAACTTGAGGCCAGCCTACAATCCCTGTTTCAAAAAGGATAATGACAAAATAGTGAATTATATATATTTAATGATTATCGAATGGATTAACTCAGTTTCAGATATCTATCTTGACCTTCAGAGGCATTATTTTTCATAGGTGAATATAAAACACATTCCATCAGTATACCCATATATTCCTCACACTCAACATTTTGGCTTTCTCTCAGGTCTAATTGCCACCTATAATCCATATACCAGTGAACTGCAGAAAGCCAGAGACCTGGAAATAATCTTGATTCTTTGATGTCCCCTATTTCCACATCCAATCAATGACCACAACCTATTGATTTTGTTCAGGATGTACCTTGAGCCCAATACCCATTTCTCTTCATTCTCACTGGCACTCCTATAGACCAAATCACCTCCTTGCTACTAGCATTGCTACCCTCAAATTCAGACTTTATAATACAGTTAGTTTGATGTTTCTAAAATTTAGATATAAGCATGTTAGCCTCTTTCTAAAATAAAACCCAGAAACTATTTCCTACTACTATCGAGATGAAGTCCAAATTACTCAGCATCCCAGAATTTGGTCTCTTACTGTTAGCCAATTACTGTAAGCTCCTGCCTTAATCAGCCTCTTTTAATTTTTCCAACAGCCTATGATTGGTTTTACTCTAGCTATTTCTTTCACTTGCTACAATCAGTGTCAGCATGCTATCTTTATTTCTAACATATAATAGAAGTTATACTATGAAAAGTCCAAATTAAAAGGCTATATTTTATAAGGTTACAATCAATATTTCTTCACTGACATCTAAAACACCTTGAATCTTTGGTGTTTCATCTTAAATGTCCTATGCTCTCTAAGTCAGATTTGCTATTACATCATACTATTTATTTTACCTCTTCTAATTACCTATTTATTTATATCTATTCCCCTTTAAAATTATGAGCATTGTGAGGGTTAAGATTTACATCTACTATTTCTCCAGTGCTTTGAATATTACCCAATACAAAGTTGTCACTAAATGAATAATGGCTGAGTTTCTCTCTCATGAGAACAGCTTAAACATAGCTCCACAGCAATGGAGTCAGTGGAATACTGACTGAAACCTTTGAAACTATAAGCCAAATGAAGTTGTTCACCTCAGATATTCTTTATAGCAACACACTGACTAAAACATATAATGACATAAATGTTGTACCAAGAAAGGCATACTTGACATTTGGATTTTCTTTCTCTTCTCAAAAAAAAAAAGATTACCAACCTATGTAACAGAAAAAGGTAATTGCTTACAGAGGGCTAATTAATGTATACTTACAAATGACAACTAAATAAAATTGTGTCTGAGCCTCTTTTGTCACTTTGATTTCTCCCCCCTTTTTTTGCCCCCATATAATACTTACACAATTAAAATTCAAACATACTCTAAAAACTTAAGAATGTATGGCCTGGAAGATGGGCCAATGGTTGAGTGCTTTCCACTTAATCAAGAGGACCTCTCAGCCAGAGACCACCAAGTTCAACTCCCCAGAACCCTGTAAAAAGCTGGGCATGGCCAGTTAGGTACACCTATGTAGCCCCAGTCCACACTGAAGGGTGGGAGGCAGAGGCCAAAGAATAAGTGGGGCTCACTTATGGATAGCAGCCCTCAATTGAGGGCAATCCATAACAAGAAAATATGTAGATGGATGATAAGAGGTCACCCAACATTCTTCTCTAGTCTCCACAGACATGTGCATAGGACACATATATTTCAGCACATGTGTTCATATACCACATCGCGTGCCACATCACTCATATTGTCTATACAACACAAACACATACACACACACAAAAAAAAAAACCACTAATAATATAGGTTTTGTAACCTACCCTCCAAATTCTCCTGTTTCTCTTTCTTCACTTTTTCTTTTTTCTTTTCCCTTGGTGCTGACCTGTAATTCCCTATACCAGGATGTGGTTTACATCCACAATGAACTGTTGATCAAAGAGACCTACTAGATCTCCCAAAACAAATGAAACAGACTTGTGTCAGAGCACTTGATTACCCACCAGAGGTTAATAGTAAGACCCTACTGCTGAAGACACCATATGTTGTCAGCATGGACAATGGAGAGACATGGTTGGAATCTGCAAGAGAGCCAGTCCCTAGACAATTACCCATCTTGTGCTGGAAGGCACTACATGAGCTACTGGGGTAAAGTGGCCAACATCTGTCCAAGTAACTCAAAGTCTAAGCTACTCAGAAGCAAACAAACAACCTGATGTGTTGCTCACACAAGTGCAATAGTGGCACACAGCCATGGTGGGCAACCAACTGCTCTTGGACTGGATAAAAAGATCCACTCAGTGGAAAGGAAACCATATCTGGAACTGGGAAACAAGTCAGAATCGTATCAAGATAATGATTCTGCTTTCCATTGTCAAGCTCCCACTAACCTTAGACTATAAGAGGGTCTAAGCTCTTTTAATTCTCTCTAAATTAATAATGATTATGCCAGTTAACTAGTGCTAACTTCATTCTCTGTTGGAGAATCTGCTTCTCTTCAGATGGGAGCTGGGCCTGAGGAAATAAATGACCCAGAGCACTCCACCAGCAGCCTTAGCTGAAACCACAGAGGAATTGGGGAAATTAGTGCTGCTTTCTTAGTGAATCTGGTATCAGCACAGGGTGATGGAGAAAGATACTGAGGATACTCAACACCTACCAAACCAGAGATCCAGAGGCTCCTAAGTGCTCATCACTGAAGTAGACATAAAATGCTCCCAGCATGGCTCAGGGAATTTTGCAGAATAAGGGGGTGGAAAGATTGTTAGAGCCACAGTTGGGGACATTTTGTGCAGAGACATTGCCTCTCCCCCACCCATAATGCATAACCCATAATCCTCATGGGGTTGACCTGCATCCCCAACAAGGAAGGCCTCTTCAGAAAAGGGGCAGGGAAGAGGAAAAGGATGGTACCAACATATGTTGTTTACATGCTAAGTATTTCCATATCTAATAGAAAAAATAAAATTCTGGCTCAAAAGAAAAGAATTTAGCTTTTTTTAATAAAGATCTTATTTTTATTTATTTATTTAACACAGAAAAGGAGAGAGACGGGCTGGAGAGATGGCTTAGCGGTTAAGCGCTTGCCCGTGAAGCCTAAGGACCCCGGTTCGAGGCTCGATTCCCCAGGACCCACGTTAGCCAGATGCACAAGGGGGCGCACGCGTCTGGAGTTTGTTTGTAGTGGCTGGAGGCCCTGGCGCGCCCATTCTCTTTCTCTCTGTCTCTCTCTCTGCCTCTTTCCCTCTGTCTGTCACTCTCAAACAAGTAAAAATAAACCAAAAAAATTCATTTATAAAAAAAAAAAAAAAAGAAAAAAAAAAAGAAAAGGAGAGAGAGAATGGGCACGCCATGGCCTCCAGCCACTGCAAATGAACTCCAGATGCATGTGCCACCAAGCACTCTAGCATATATGGGACCTGGAGAATCAAACCTGGGTCCTTAGGCTTCACAGGCATGCGCCTTAAGCACTAAACCATCTTTCCAGCACAGCTATTATTTTTAATATACCTGATGCCAGCTGTTTCCAAGTCATCTGTAAACCTCATAGTTTATGGACATGGGTTCAAAGAACCTATAACAACATTTTAAACAAGAATATCAAAATGGTAATTAAAACTGAGCACATTTGCTCTAAACTGTAAAGTCTGAGATTTATGTGAAAGTTTAAAGGCATTCTGACCTCTTATAGGATATGTCTTTCCTTTAAATAAGCATTTCCTCTTTGTAATGTAATATTTTTAAACCTATTTCACTGACTAATCTTCTAGCATAAACAGATATGCCACTCAGTTCTTTTATTGCCTATTCTTTACCCTTTTTACCCACTGCTTGTCAAATATTTAAGGTTTTAGGTGAAAAGAAGCAGGCCCAAGCATGAAGCCTAAAATTTCATGCTCTAAATTTAGGTTCTTAAATTTAGAGATCTTTTAAAAATGATAGCCTTACATTTAAACCCCATATTTCATTCAAGAGCACTGTAAAATAATAATACATGCATGTGTTCACTTGCTGTCTGGAGAATATCAGCTCCCTTTACTGATTTACCACAAGCAGAATTTGTTAAATTACAGTTTTACTCATATAAGCAATCCTTTCAAGTTAAGACGATTTTTCAATTAGGGAAGTCATTCTGATTTTGAAATTCGGATGCCAATACCTGATGAAGAGATTCTGTGAGGCTTACTGTCACAGGTAGTTACCTTAGATAGCTTCTGCCCCAGCACTGTAAGAGTCACTAAGCCAGCACAACAGACCAAAGCACTAGAGCTAGAGAGGCCAGAACCTGGGGGGATATTTCCATCTACCAGGCAGTTCATTCCAGTCAGCTTATTAAGGCCAAAGTGTTCCTAAGAATGTAAGAAGAAAAAAATTAAATAAAACAATAGCAATCTCTGTGTTGGGATTCAAGAAGCAAAAAAACCTTCTCTCCCCAAAGGAAATAAGTTTATCAACAGACATTTTTTAAAATTTTTAAATTTTTTTAATTTTTTAAATTTATTCATTTGAGAGTGACAGGGAGAGAAAGAGGCAGAGAGAGAGAAAAAGGGCATGTCAGGGCCTCCAGTCACTGCAAACCAACTCCAGACGCATGAGCCCCCCCCTTGTGCATCTGGCTAACAAGGGTCCTGGGGAATCAAGCCTCGAACTGGGGTCCTTAGGCTTCACAGGCAAGTGCTTAACCACTAAGCCATCTCTCCAGCCCCTATCAAAAGACTTAATATTCATAAAAACTAGTTATAGAATTCACTTTGGAAGAAACTACACATAACATCTGATGCTCTTGTCATAGGGTAAGGAAATCCAAAGATTAATTTTTACTTTGTCCAATAAAAATCTACTGATTCATTTCCAAAAATTGCCTTGATTATTCTATTTTTGAATATTAATTGATTTGAACAAATATAGGAAAACTATAAAGCAATTATAATTCAAATTGCCAAATAACAAGACCAGAAACACATAATCATTAGCAAGTTAGGTTAAAATTCTGTGCCAGGCCATCTCCAGCACTTTGATTTTAACAAGTGGCTTATTTCCATGGAGTTTGCTTCAGAAAGCCCTCTGAAGAAAAGGAGGTCCAAATGATCTCAGCTCTTTTACTTCCAGAAAAAAAAAAAAAAACTATGCACAAAGAGATTAAAAGACTTTCCTAAACTCACACAAAGGGAGCTGGGAGCTGGGTCCTGGGCCTCTGAGTACTTCTCATTGTGGTACAAAGCCTGGCCAGCATACTGTCACTATGATTCAATGAAAGTCAGCCACATGAGGAAATCCAGATTTTTTACTAGAATTTATAGATACAATTTAGCCATATGGTAGCTTTACAGGCAGCCAAAGTAGAATTCAGCCACAAATGAGAATGCAGACCCTAAATGTTGCAGTAAAACAGATTCTACAAATAGGAGAGTCCAAATAAACAAGTAGACTCTGATTCAAAGATAGAAAAATCCAATGTGGTCAAATCAACATCTAAGACCAGGACCCTCTGTAAAAGATATTATAACATCTGTGGTTTAGGATTAAAAATAAAGTCAATGCACTGGGCATGGTGATGCATGCCTTTAATCCCAACACTTGGGAGGCAGAGGTAGGAGAATCACCATGAGTCCGAGGCTAGCCTGAAACTACATAATGAATCCCAAGTCAACCTGAGCTATAGCAAGGCCCTGCCTTGAAAAGCAAAACAAAAAATAAAATTAAAATTAAAAATATGGGCTGGAGAGATGGCTTAGTGGTTAAGCGCTTGCCTGTGAAGCCTAAGGACCCCAGTTCGAGGCTCGGTTCCCCAGGTCCCACGTTAGCCAGATGCACAAGGGGGCACACACGTCTGGAGTTCGTTTGCAGAGGCTGGAAGCCCTGGCGCGCCCATTCTCTCTCTCTCCCTCTATCTGTCTTTCTCTCTGTGTCTGTCGCTCTCATATAAATAAATAAATAATTTTTTTTAAAAAGTCAATGCTACCTCCTCCTCAAGGAAAAGAACCATTGTCTTCACAAATGATTCAAGACCAAAGTGTGAAAATCTATTCTATTATCTAATTATGCATTTCATCATACATATTATTCTAGTAAGAAATTTCAATAAACTAGTTAGATTAACCAAAGTAGCAACAAAACTTTGCAAATAAAAGATGTTTTATCCTTTTTTTCTCTTCCTTAGCACAACCATGTACCACAAAAGACAAGATTCAGTTGAATATACTTCTCTTCTTGATTTCAAGTCATCTAAAAATTTCTTTCCAGAAATACAAGCAAATTATAAACTGAAACTGTGTAGCTGCCAATGCCCTTCCATTCAGAATACCAGACAGCTTGTTTTAAAAATAATCATTGGGGAATACTATATATTTAACCATCAACTGATCCACAGAGCATCTTGAACATGAATCATACTTACAAACTTACCACAGAATGTCTAAATTAAAATGCACAACAGATTCAAAAACACAAATGGGTTGTGCCAAATCCTATAACAGCTCTATCCCAAAAGGATAACATGTTCAATTTCATATAAACAGATTATCCCATGCCCTGGCACTTTCTCGTATTTGAATTTGAAGGTTACTAGACAGGCTAACATTTAAATTACTTTTTTTTTTTTTTTTGAAAATAGCTAGATGTGTTGTCACACACCTTTTTTTAAAAATTTTTTTTTATTTTATTTTTTATTTATTTATTTGAGAGCGACAGACACAGAGAGAAAGGCAGATAGAGGGAGAGAGAGCGAATGGGCGCGCCAGGGCTTCTAGCCTCTGCAAACGAACTCCAGACGCATGCGCCCCCTTGTGCATCTGGCTAACGTGGGACCTGGGGAAGCGAGCCTCGAACCGGGGTCCTTAGGCTTCACAGGCAAGCGCTTAACCGCTAAGCCATCTCTCCAGCCCTTAAAATACTTTTATGCAAAAAGTTTGTTGTACAAATCTGTTTTTGCTCCTAAGTTGTCAAACCAAAGAAGGTTTTAAACCCTAAAAGTTTCAAAAACAGTACATGACAACATGCATCATTCAGGTTACTTTTCAATATGCTACAAAAAAGCATGTTGCATTTGCCAAACAAATACTTTTAAATACTGTAATTCTTACTAATGTGTATGAAAATCCAGACAATGTTAAGGTTAAAAATCTGCCAATAACTTTTCCCAGAAGTTGTGCCACATGACTGGGAGAAAAACATTCTCAAATAAAGAACTAAGTGCTGTAACTCCAAGACCAGACCTCCATAATTAGAGTACAGGACTAGACCAGAAGTAACTTTGGTGCATTTCTGTAATGAGTAAGTTCCTGTCAAGGTTTCATGTAGGACCTCCAAGCCACTAGGATCACAAGCTCTCTAAAACAAAGCCTGTTTGTTTGCTTGATTTTGCTTCACAAAGGCAAAATCTACCTCTTAACATCCTTTATCTATCATTTGACATGTCACTTGTGCTTCATACTTCTTTAATTATGAAACAAAGAATATTTCCTTTTACTACAATATCACATTAGAGATTTTCAAGGTAGTTATTCAATGTTCCTAGGAAATTACTTTTACTAAAACATTTCACTACATTTTTTTTTTTATTTTAACTCTACCTGGACTAGCAGTAACACTGCTAGTTACCATGTATTGAGCCCAATAAAGGCCAACATCATATCATCATTGCAACAGCTCTTTGTTGGTATAACAGTTCATCATTTTATAGACTTAGGTGAAATTAACACAGTTTAGTAGAGTCCAGATTCAAACCCAGGG
Source organism: Jaculus jaculus (assembly GCF_020740685.1). Taxonomy (NCBI): domain Eukaryota; kingdom Metazoa; phylum Chordata; class Mammalia; order Rodentia; family Dipodidae; genus Jaculus; species Jaculus jaculus. The sequence goes on from NC_059109.1 coordinate 64,249,723, forward strand.
CTGTCCAACTCTAAGTCTAATTACAGTATGCTCCCATATATTCCAAGAACAAACTGTAAATAATATTACAGAATGTATCCTCTAGATGCATCTGCTCAGGAGCAGCTAGACAAAAATACTGCCAGAGACAATCATGCCTTCCCACCCACTGAAACATTAGGTATCAAAATAGAAAAGAAGTATCACTTAGTTTTGAAAGGAGACAAAAATGATAAAGCTAATGGGACATAATACACATTATAATTTCAACTGTTACTGAAGAGCTTTATAAATCAATTTACCTGAATGCCTTTAAATCCACATAGGAAATAGTTGTGCCACAGAGGTTTGGTTTTGTCGATGTCAATGTTATTAGCACTAGTACTGAAGTCCCTAATAAAAGAAAAAGGCACTATTAATTTAAATCTGTAGGCCTTGTACTGAAAAATTAATGGCCAACTGCTGCCATCTTGTGGCAAAACAGAAACACTGAACCTTCTTTTCTATTTATTTTCAGTGTGTATACATCAGTCTCCAGAAAGCAAAACAAAGAATACCTCCAGCTGCTAAAAGTTAAGTCAGGAAGCTACAGTGCACTTAATGACTAAACTACAGACCCTTTTTATTTCCTTAAACAGAGAGGAAACAATATATTTTAGCATGATCTACATCAATTATTTTCTTTCATGTCAGTCCTTGTTAAGCTGGTATAAAGCACAGAAATGTTATCTTCTGTGCCTATTTGGTAGTTCCCAAATGAAACAGGAACACTCAAAGCCTTCTTCCCCCACATCTCTGCCACCCATCGAATTTGAGCATCTGTGTGGCTTAATAAAAAGAAAAAATTGTATCTTTGTTGTTCATAGATGACACATTATTTAACAAATTAAATAAAAATACAAAAAAACTACATTTATCAGAATGGCTAAAAATTTTAAATATATGTCACCAAGAATATGAAGCAACTTCAACTCATAAACAACTGGTAGGATTGTCAAACAGTATAAGTGGCAAAAAGAAGACTTTTTAAATAGGCAAACCAGACATTTTTCTCTTATAGATTCAAGAAAAAGTTTGATATCTAAATATTGCTTTGTACACAAATGCTCATAACTCACATAAATAGATGAAAAAGATCCAAATGTTCATCATAGGGGAATTAAGTAAATTATGGTATGTTACGGCTTATCTTGATTGTCAACTTGACAGAATTTGGAATCCCCTAGGAGACAAACCTCCAGGTATGTCAGTGAAGGCATTTCCAGAAAGGCTAACTGAGTTGTGAAGATCCACACTGAATGTGGACAATATCATCCCATGTCTTGGGCTGAATCAAAAGGAAAAAATGGTTAAGCAGATAACTTAGTGCTTGCCTTGGCAGTATGAGGGCCTCTGTTCAATCCCCAGACACACCTTAGTCAATGCCATGTATGATGGCTTGTAAACCTAGCACTGGAGAGGTGGGGATAGGCAGGTCCACCTGCACCTCATGGGCTAACCAGTCCAGTCTACTTAGTGAGTTCTACCCAAGGACAGACCCTGTCTCATAATCATAAAAGCTGGATGTGTCTGAAGAATGACACGCAAAGATGCCTCTGGACTACACACACGCACACACACACACACACACACACACACGCACATACATGAAAGTAAGTAAGTAGAGCACCAGCATCCAGCTCTCCCTGCATCCTTCCAATGGGTTCAGCCACCTCACACTCCTGCCGCCACTTTCCTTGACATGATGGATAGTACCTTGTGATAGTTAATCTTGATTGATCACTTGATAGGATCTGGAATCAACTGAAAGAAATCCCTCTGGGAGGGCCTAAGCTATCATTTCTACATGGAATTAACTAGAGGGAGTAGGCATTCCGTCAAAATAGGTGGTATTTTTTGACCAAGTGGGTAAGATTAAAAAGAGAGAGAGAGAGATCTGAGGGGGCGGGGAGTAGTGTGGCTTGCCTACCAGCTTTTGCTTCTTTTTTTTTTAATTTTTTTTAATGTTTTATTTATTTATTTGAGAGCGACAGACACAGAGAGAAAGACAGATAGAGGGAGACAGAGAGAATGGGCGCACCAGAGCTTCCAGCCTCTGCCAACGAACTCCAGACGCGTGCGCCCCCTTATGCATCTGGCTAACGTGGGACCTGGGGAACCGAGCCTCGAACCGGGGTCCTTAGGCTTCACAGGCAAGCACTTAACCGCTAAGCCATCTCTCCAGCCCCAGCTTTTGCTTCTTGTTGAGTGTGTCCATCCACATTGTAACTGCTGCTACTGAGGTTGCTACTGCAACCATCTTTCACTGAAATAAATTCATTTTCGTTCAGCAATGAGGATTAAATACCAGAGACTCTACAGGAACCTTCCAAGTCATCAAGACAAGATTAGAAGACAGCAGCTACCAGGTGCTCATCCTCTAAAGTGTGCAGGCAGCCATTATTGGACTACCCAACCCCAATTGTACAAAACAATCTGGTGAATCCCCTTTTACAATATGTATACATTCTATAAGTTCTGTTCCTTTAAAGAGCCCCAACTAATACATATTGTGTTACCAGGAATGGTTCTAAAGAAACAGAATTGCAATAATGGTTTCTCTAGTGGGCTCAGCAATATTAAGAGCTGACTCTCCAATTGTTGCCTCCAAGGAACATGGATCTCCATAAAATATAGATGCTACTTCAAGATGAAAGAAATGAAAATGGCATTTCAAGCAGATGCAGAAAGATCAGGTGTCCCTGTGTTAATAACAAGATAGACTTCAAACCAACAATATTCAAAGTGGTAAAGAAGGTCACTTCCACTGATCAAGGAAACAATCCAATAAGAGGACATTACAATTCTAAACATATATACACTGACACACCACAAATTTCATGAAACACTAGTAGATGTAATGCCACAAATTAGCCTCAGCACAACAGTAGTGGGTGATTCCAATTGTCAGGTCATTTTGACAAAAAAATAGAGTATCATCTGGATTAAACTACATCATTCACACTCACCACCTACCATCTTCCACCTGATCCTCCACTGCCACTACCAGTAGGAGCTCCAAAGATGACTGTACTCCCAGCTACAGAGAATGAGTAGGATATAGTGACCAGGGCCCAGATGAGTTTCCGCACTCCCCCAGATGAGTACAATCCTGATCCCTATTTGCAAGGATTGGAGATCAGCCACACTAGGAGATAAACTCCCCACTCTACCCCCCAAACCTCTGCTACCACCACCAGTAGGGATTCTGGAGCTGATCATACTCCCAAGTCCTGGGTACTAAGGATAATAGCACAATAGGGTTCAGATAAGCACCCACTCTATGATCCCACTTGCTGAGATTGAGAATAAGCCCCACTTAGCTCAGGCCCTCCTTGTGGACTTGTGCCCCTGAGCATCGCCACTGCCACCAGCACAGGGACTTTGAAGATGACTGCACTCCAAGCCCCCACCAGTTAGCAGTACAGGGTGAATAGGACCCAGGTGAACTCCTCTACCCACATAGACACAACCTTGGTAACACTTCTGGAATAAGGGATCATCCCCATTTGGCACTGACCTCACTCCCCAGCCTACCTACACCTCCCTTACTATGGACTCCCTAGCAGAACACACTCTACAGCCTGGGCACCAAGTAGGCCAGGATCCATCCCAGATCTACAGGAAACTGCATACCCAAGGGGGTGGCTGCTCAGATTTACATGTACCCAACTTAAACCTGTGGATAGACTGCTATTCCACACCCACTTCAATCAAAGCAGACCAGGCAACTCAACAAAAGCTGGTATTACTGCATTCTTAGCAAGACAAAAGGGCTATCTCAAGATGAGCACACCTCAATACAAATAATAATAATATTAATAATGCAAGAAACTAATGCAAGATGCCCCCACCAAGAATACACAGTATTACCTCCAATGAAAGCCTAGGGGAAACTCCAGACATAGAAATCCAAACTGAAATTATGATAAGCATATTAAACAAACTTAATGAGGCCACATACAAACAGCTGAATGAAATGAAACAACAAACAATGAAAAAAATTCAAAACAGAACTCAATGATGGCTGAATGAAATGGAAGAGAATCAATAAAGAGAACACAATAGATGACTGAATAAAATGGATTCAATAAAAAAGTAACTAATTGATCAGTGGAATAAACTCAGTAAGAACATGACCAAATGCAGAAATTAATTCCAAGAGACAATAAGAAAGTCAAATCAAGAAATAAAAATGGAATTCAATAAAGACATGGAGACACTGAGGAAAAGTATAACTAAAACAAAAATGAACTAACTCATTTAAAGGGCTCCCAAGAAAGCCTCACCAACAGAATAGATGTCCTGACTTTATTCAGGTGTTCCCCCATAAACTTAGGTGCTCTGAATGCTAGGTTCCCAGCTGATGGAGATTTGGGAATTAACATCTCCTGGAGACAGTATATTGTTGGGGATGGGCTTATGGGTATTAAAGCCAGTGTCCCCTTGCCAGTGTTTGACAAACTCTCCTGTTCCTGTTGTACAGATTATGTGGGCTGGGGATGACATCCACCCTCTGCTCCTGCCATCGTGGAGCTTCCCCTTGTTGTAAGCCAAAATAAACCTAGTTCTCCCACAAGCTGCTCTTGGCTGTGTGATTTCTGCCAGCAATGTGAACCTGACTGCAACAGTAAAGTGGTACCGAGGAGTGAGATTGCTGCTAGACACCTGACTGTGAGGCTCTGGCTTATGAGGTTGAGAAAGAGCTTTGCTTGGACTGGGCTAGCAGTTTATGTGAGAAGCTTGCTGTTATGTCCATGTCCTGAAAGTTGTGTAGGGCTACTTTGCATTGAAACAAACTGGTGTGAGCAGAGGGATATAGCATAGAAAAAATGAAATCTTTGGGCCTAAACTGCTGCCTGTTCACCTCCAAATTGTTTGAGAGATAACAACTATTGAGAGTGGGGCAGCTGACCTGCACTGGGGCAACAGGAAGAATGTAGACTCTTTTTGAGCCTGTGTGCTCAAGGAGTGTCCTGTTCTTCAAAGTCTGCCTTATTACCCCCCATATTAACAAACTGGCACCCCCACCTGGTATTGTGGAATAGAAGAAATGCAGGAAAGAGAGGATCATTGAGTTTACAACACTGTCTTGTGTTTTGGAAATTGCCATAGGCAGGGTGAAGCAGGTTAGTGTGGAATGTGTTGGTTTACTTACAGTGCCCCCATAAACTTAGGTGTTCTGAATGCTAGGTTCCCAGCTAATGGAGATTTCGGAATTAACATCTCCTGGAGGCAGTGTATTGTTGGGGGCAGGCTTATGGTGTTATAGTTAGTTTCCCTGTGCCAGTGTTGTTCACCTTACGTGGGCCAGGGGGTGATATCCAACCTCTGCTCATGCCATCGTTTTCCCCTGCCATTATAGAGCTTCGAGTCTGTACGCCAAAATAAACCTCTTTTTCCTACATGCTGCTCTTAGTTGGATGGTTTCTACCAGTAATGCAAACCTGACTGTAACAATAGATCATGTAGAGAACAGAATATCAAAGCTCGAGGATAAGATGAAGAAAATGGATTGAAAATCCAAAATTAAAGACAAGGTCCACAAAATGTACAAACAGAACATGAGGGAAATGTGGAACACCTTAAAATGACCAAACATTTGAATCATGGGCATGCAAGAAAAGGAAGAACTATAGGACAAACCATAGAAAATATCTTTAATAAAATTACAGAAGAAAATTTTTTGAATTGTACAAAAAGAGCCCCAACCAGATATAAGAGGTACAAAGAACACCAAGTAGACAGGACCAAAAAAGAAATTCCCCATATCACATTAGGTTAAAACACTAAACATGGGGCTAGAGAGATGGCTTAGCAGTTAAAGTCCTTGCCTATGAAGCCTAAGGACCCAGGTTTGATTCTCCAGGTCCCATGTAATCCAGGAGCACACAGTAGTGCATGCATATGGAGTTCGTTTGCAATGGCTAGAGGCCATGGCATGGCCATTCCCTGCTTTCTGTCTCTAATAAATAAATAAAAATAAATCTTTAAAAAAACACTAAACACCAATGGACAATAAACTTATTAAAAGATGCTCAACATGTTTACCCATAAAGGAAATGCAAATGAAAATAAAAACTTTTTTTGAGATTCCATCTTGCTTTGGTCAGTTATAGAATTGAGGGTTATATTTGTCATGAGTCTTTCCATCCTACTAAGTTAAGAATATGTTAGGGTATCTATGCATTTTTATTAAGAAGATACTAGAGTTCTTTTCTCTACTATTCCTGTTCTATGTATTAAATGTTGACTGAAATAATACAAGTACTTATGTGTTGTTAAATCTACACAAACATATGTAAGTTGTGGGGTATTAAAAGGACAATCATTCTCCCAGAAACTCTGCCATATATTCTAGGGAAGAACCAGTGTAATTTTGGTTGTACACAGGATAGTTATGTTAGGTAGAATTATGACCTTGTTCTTCATTTGGAAATTTAGCATGATGCAAGAGTGGTTGAATGCTAACTTTACAAGCAGTGGGTTTGTGATGATTTATCTTGATTTTCACCAGACAGTACCCAGAATTAACTAAGAGACATGCCTCTAGGAGGAATTGTGAAGACCTTTCCAAATAATTAACTGAAAAGACTTCCTCAGAATAGATGGCACCTTTCACTAGATAGCCCAAATTATAGAAGTTTAGAAAGTCAGTGATGCTTGTGTGCCTGCCTGCACTTCTGGCTCGTGAACACATCTAACCCTGTTGTAGGTAATGATGATGACTGACTTCAGGCTCTAGTTTGTCAACCTTCCAACATGCACTGAAGACAGCAACTCTCTTGGATTCTTCTCTGCATTCACTACCAGATTAGTACTGCTGACATCTAGATTAAGCATCTACCAGATTCTCAGCCTGGACCTCTCCAATATTCAGGTAACCATCACTAGACTATCCAGTCTCTATCATATAAGCCTTTCTAGGGAATCTCCATTTATAACATGAATACATTCTACTGATTCTATTTCTCTAGATAACCCTGCTTAACACATTCTTCCTTTCAGAAGGTACTTTTGTCAGATACTTAGTCATAGTAATAAGAAAAGACATACAGATGGGGCTGGAGAGATGGCTTAGCAGTTAAGCACTTGTCTGTGAAGCCTAAGGACCCTGGTTTGAGGCTCGTTTCCCCAGGACCCACGTTAGCCAGATGCACAAGGGGGCAAATGATTCTGGAATTCGTTTGCAGTGGCTGGAGGCCCTGGCATGCCCATTCTCTCTATTTCTCTCTATCTGCCTCTTTGTCTGTTGCTGTCAAATAAATAAATAAAAATAAACACAAAAAAATTAAAAGAAGAAAAGACATACAGATATATCTACCCAACATATGGTGCTTAACAAGCAGATATTTCTCTAATAGGCTTTCTTTTAAAAGTTAAGAAAAGGGCTGGAGAGATGGCTTAGCAGTTAAGCGCTTGCCTGTAAAGCCTAAGGACCCCAGTTCAAGGCTCGGTTCCCCAGGTCCCACGTTAGGCCAGATGCACAAGGGGGCGCACGCATCTGGAGTTCGTTTGCAGTGGCTGGAAGCCCTGGCGTACCCATTCTATCTCTCTCCCTCTATCTGTCTTTCTCCCTGTGTCTGTTGCTCTCAAATAAATAAATTTTAAAAAATGAACAAAAAAAATTTTAAAAAAAGTTAAAAAAAATAATTTTTTAAAGATATGTAATGAATTCCATAGAAAAGCAAGAAATCTCTATATCTAATAAACTATTATGGTGCCTTATCAAAAATACTTGCTGTGTTAAGAAGTCATTGGGAACAAAATGCTCAGTAGACAGCAAATTTAAAATATAATATACCACCAATATATTTTTCCATAATTTGAAAATCAAATCCATCATGATATAATCATACATCATTTATTAGCATTAACTCTATATGGTGCAATCAACATACACAAACCTGTATTGGACAACCTACTACACACCAAGGCTACACAGAACAGTCTATAAGACAAACCTTCATAGCATGTTACTACATTGAACACTATAGGCAATTGTAACATGGTGATAAACATTTGTATATCTGAACCTACACAAACACAGAAAAGCTAAAACAAAACCATAGGTACAACTGGAAATGGTACACTTACATAGGTTCGTTATCATGAAGGGAGCAAATAGGACTGGAGGTTGAATGAAAGCCTAGTATTCTGCTATACATGATCCTAAATTTTACAGACATACCACACAAAACTACTAAATTTATTTTTATAGTTCTTTATGTAATAATTAGCCTTACTTAGTATAAATCTTTTATCTACAAACATTTTAATTTTTAAAAACTATGCTTCTTTTGTAGTAGCACTTGGTTTAAAACAAAAATATAATGGCTGGGGAGGTGAAATATTTCCCACACAAGCCCAAGGCCCTGATTTTAGATCCCTAGTATCCATGTAAAATGTCAGGCATGGTGATGCACATTTCTAATCCCAGCACTAGAGAGAGGAAACAAAGAATTTCTGGGGCCCACTGGATAGCTAGTCTAGCCAAATTAATGAGCTCTAGGTTTTTCAAAGCCAGCTACTGACCTCTATACACACACATACACACCCATGCATGCGCACAAAAACCCATAAATGTATTATGGCCAATAAGAATTTTCAGCCCCATTATAATCTTGTGGAATCACCATCCTATATGTGGCCCATCATTGACTGAAATGTATTTATTTAGCACATCACATACAAGTAGGACTTATCCAGAGAATGTAAGGATGGTTCAACATTAGACAATCCATAAGAGCAATTTACCATATTTAAAAAATAGGAGGCGTGGTGGCGTATGCCTTTTATCCCAGCACTCAGGAGGCAGGAGTAGGAGGATTGCCATGAGTTTGAAGCCACCCTAATACTCCATAGTGAATTCCAGGTAAGTGTGGGCTAGAGTGAGACCCTACCTAGAAAAAATATAAACTATGTGGGCTGGAGAGATGGCCTAGCAGTTAAGGTGCTTGCTTGCCAAGCCAAAGGACCCAGGTTCAGTTCCCCAGGATCCACATCTGGAGTTCATTTGCAGTGGCTAAAGGCCCTGGCATGCCCATTCTCTCTCCCTCCCTCCCTCTTTCTCTCTCTCTCTTTTTTAATTTTTTTTGTTCATTTTTATTTATTTATTTGAGAGTGACAGAGAGAGAGATAGAGAGAATGGGTGCACCAGGGCCTCCAGCCACTGAAAACGAGCTCCAGATGCATGCGCCCCCTTGTGCATCTGGCTAACGTGGGTCCTGGAGAACCGAGTCTCAAACTGGGGTCCTCAGGCTTCACAGGCAAGCGCCTAACCACTAAGCCATCTCTCCAGCCCTCTTTCTCTCTTTTAAATAAATAACTTTTTTAAAAAATGAAAAGTGGAGCTGGGTGGGTGCTACACGCCTTTAATCTCAGAACTCAGGAGGCAGAGGTAAGAGGATTGCCTTCAGTTGGAGGCTACCCTGAGACTACATAGTAAATTCCAAACTGAGCTAGAGTAAGACCCTAGGGCAAAACAAAAAAAAGAAAGAAAGAAAGAAAGATGGAATAGACACTTAATAAAAGTTAATACATAATTTTAAATTTTTGCAAATTTAACATTTTTTAAAACTTGACTATATATACTAGAAGCATATGTTATTCTACCAATAAATTATTATTTACTCCAAATATGATATTTTCTGAAGAATTCATCTGTATACAAACACATCAATACATATTCACCACCACACACACCATACCTACTTATCAACTCAAAATACTCACGGATACAAGGGATTTGTATTGGCCAGTTGAAGAGTGTGTGTTTGCACTGGTTCCACAGCTATTAACATATCTTGTTCTACAGCCATAGGAAGAACAGAATAACCACAATAATCTATATGTTCTCCTAGAGGGAAAAAAAAAGCATGTATTATCATTGCTGGCATATGGAACAAAAGACACTGAAGTAGTCAGGTGTGGTGTTGCACACCCATAATCTGAGAACTCAGAATGCTAAAGTAGGGCATCACTGTAAATGCAGGTCTTCCTGGGCTACAGAGTGAGTTCCAGGTCAGCTGGGCTAATGTGAGACCCTGCTTCAAAAAAGAAAGAAAGAAGCTGACTGAAATGTATTTATTTAGCACATCACATACAAGTAGGACTTATCCAGAGAATGTAAAGATGATTCAACATTAGACAATCCATAAGAGCAATTAACCATATTTTAAAAATAGGAGGGCTTCCAGGTGTGGTGGCGTATGCCTTTAATCCCAGCACTTGGGAGGCAGAGGTAGGAAGATCACCGTGAGTTTGAGGCCACCCTGAGACTGTGACTACATAGTGAATTCCAGCTCACCCTGGACCAGAGTGAGACCCTACCTCAAAAAAACAAAAAGAAAGAAAGAGAGAGAGAGGGAGAGAGTGAGGTAGGGGAGGGGAGGGGGATGGGAAGGGGAAGCAGAAGACAGGGAAGAGAAGGGAAGGGGAGAGGAGGGGAGGGGAGGGGAGGGGAGGGGAGGGGAGGGGAGGGGAAGGGAGGGTGGGGAAGGGAGGGTGGGGAGGGAAGGGATGAGAAGGGAAGAAGGAAGAGAGGAAGTAAGCAAGGAAGGGAAAAGAAAACCTACTTAAATAATAAGAAAAACTCTCAAAATTAAAATATAGAGATGTATTACAAATATGAACTAAAGAAGAAGCTGAAGTAAATTGCCACAAAGGAAAAACATGACTACTAACTGAACCAGGTTCCAACAGAAAAATAAAAATGCTATGTGCATAGAGTTATTTGGTTCCCTTCAAACGTTGGAGCCAGGAGCTTCTGCTAGCCACAAGTGCATTAGTTGATTTGTTAATTTTTAGACTTTTTATCTTAATTTTGCCCCCTTTCAAATTTATAATAATCATTTTTCCAAATTATGTCACATTTGGTAGTTTGAAAATATATGACCCCATAGTCTCAAGTTGTTTTATTAGAATTAAACATGTGAGAAATTTCCAGTTAAGATGGCAGCTTAGGAATCACACCAAAGCAGCCTAGAGAAGAAAAAGCCAAAGAATACCTGGCAAAATACACACTTTTACTAAAAGTGAGGTGTATAAGAAATTAAAACGGCAGCAGAGAAGTAGGAGAGCAGGGCATCCAGAGCCCGCACAGGCCGGCGTAAGTGGCTCCGGGAGCAGAGGTTCCAGCTCCAGCAACAGCGACTTTGGCTCCTGCAGCGGCTGCTCCAGTAATTGGCAGCAGCAGCTCCGGCTCCAGCTCCAGCTTCAGCAGCAGCAACACCTCCGACAGCGGCAGATCCAGCAGCAGCAGCAGCTCCAGCAGCAGCAGCTCCAGCAGCAGTGGTGCCAGGTCTGTGGGGCCACAGCTGCCAGGCTCAGCTTGCCCCACAGGAAAAGCCAGTGCCAAGCTCCAGAAAACAGAACAGCATTCCAGCGATCCAGCCAGCTTACTTGAACCCACAGGGTGCCAAAATCATCCAAAAAGGTAACTGGGATTACACCAGGGAAGGGTTTCACTTGGTCACAAGCTGACTTGGAACCATCAGCAGACCAGAAATCTTAACCTCTTTATTAATAGAGGATCTGGTTGTTATAATACCTACTCTTGCATACTCAGTGCTGTCTTTCATTGAATGTGTACATTGTTTAGTTATATTAGAATTAAAAATGTAACTTGGGTCTGCAGCCTCTTATCTCTGCCTCCCAAGTGTTAGGATTGAAGGTGTGGGTCATTTTCCTTCCCTTTTAAGCAATTTTTAAAAAATTTATTTGAAAGGGGGAGAAAGAGACAAGAGACAGACAGACAAAATGGACATGCTAGGGCCTCTTGCTGCTACAAACGAACTCCAGACACATGCACCACTTTGTGCATCTAGCTTTATGTGGGTCCTGGGGAATCAAACCCAGGCTCATTAGACTTTGCACACAAGTGCCTTAACCACTGCACCACCTCTCCAACCCCATTCTCTGTCCCTGCTTTTTTATTTTTTTTTTCATTCTTTTTTTTTTAATAAATATTTTTTGTTCATTATTTATTTATTTATTTGAGAGTGACAGACAGAGAGAAAGACAGATAGAGGGAGAGAGAGAGAATGGGCGAGCCAGGGCTTCCAGCCACTGCAAACGAACTCTAGACGCATGCGCCCCCTTGTGCATCTGGCTAACGTGGGACCTGGGGAACCGAGCCTTGAACCGGGGTCCTTAGGCTTCACAGGCAAGCACTTAACCCCTAAGCCATCTCTCCAGCCCTGTCCCTGCTTTTTTATTTTGAGAGATACAGGGAGAGAGAGAAAAAGAGGCAGAGAGGGACAGAATGTGTGCACCACAGCCTACAGCTATTGTAAATGAACTCCAGATGCACACATCCCCTTATGCGCATGTGCAACATTGTACACTTTGCATCACTGTGCATGTAGGACCTACCTAGAGATTCAAACATGAGTTCTTAGGCTTTGCATGCAAGCATCTTAATCTCTCCAGCCCTCCTTCCTTTTTTTTTAATCAGGTGGAAATGGCCAACAAATTTACTAGAGTAAGAATTATTTGTCAAATAAACATGATATGCCTATCAAATTTCCTTATAAATATTTGTCTGTGCCTGCAGATTAGTGCTGACCTTAGTTTTGCTTAGAGAAGCTACATTTTATAGTGGTTAATGTTGAAGCTCATAATTGGTCAACATGCTAAGAATGAGTTGAATGCTCAGACCGAACTGGGACATCTACATCACACTTCTTTCCAACGGGAAAACGTGGGAAGCATCACAGAAAGCATCTGGACAAAGGGGTATGATGTTGTTGAATGTGGTCCTGCAGGCATGGCATGACAATTGCACATTTGATAATCTGCTCACTATCTGCACAAGAGTGGACCCATGGACATTCCTTCATGTGTATCTATATGAAGTTAATGATTTCAGGGTGAAGGGAGAGAAACGTTTTCTTCAGTGATATAAGTTCTGGTGAGTTATCCATGATTTTGTAAGTAATCCCTCATCCATGTTCCTCATAAAACACAATTAAACTCATTAGTTCACCAAAAAAGAAAGACATGAAAGAAGAAGAAGGAATAATAGAGAAGAGAAGGGGGCAGTTGGAGAGGGGCAAGAGAGGATAGTAGAAGAAAAAGAAGAGAGGGAAATGGAGGTGAATATGACTAAAGTACATTATATACACATAAGAAAATGTCATTATGAAACCCATTTATGATGGTTTGAATAATGTTCCCACAGTCTTAAGCATCTTTTATTAAGAATAAGCTTCCTACTTATTCTGGAGCAGGCAAAGCCCTGATGGAGGAGGTGTGTCACCACGGTGGACCTAGGAGACGAGTCCAGCCTTAAGGTATGTTCTGAGCCAGCTCATGCTTGCTGGTGTTGGCTGTTGTATCTCTGCTATGGATGTATGATGAGGTGAGCTACCTTTCTCTGTTATGATGAAGCTTCACCTGGGATCTTTAAGCCTGAAATAAACACTTTCATCCTATAAACTGCTTCTGATCAAGTGGTTGTCTCAGCAATGAGAAGATAACTTCAATACTGTCATTGTATTTAATTAATTTATGCTAATAAAAACTTGTAAAAAGCAAACATGAAAATAGATGACTATTGAGGAAGGAAAAAAAGACCAGTTGGAGAAGGCAAGGGGACAATAAATAGTACCAAAGTGCATTTTATGCATATATGAATATATCATATAAACCCATTATGCATGTATAATATAATATAATATAATATAATATAATATAATATAATATAATATAATATAATATGATATAAAAGTGAAATTAGGGCTGAAGAGTTTACTCAGTGGTTGAAGGCTTGTAGGCCTGGGTTTGATTTCCCAGTACCCACATAAAGCCAGACAATTCATCTGCAGTAGCAGGAATCACTGGAGTGCCTACTTGCTTGTTTGCTTTCCTTTTTTTCCTTTCTTGTTCTCTTACTCTTGTGCTCTCTCTCTCTCTCTCTCTCTCTCTCTCACATTCACTCACTTTCACTTTCTTATATGTAAAAATATATTTAAAATAATGTACTGGAAAAAACATGTAACATGAACAAAAGGGGAAATAGAAAAAAAGAAAAGAAATCCCTGCCCCTAACCAAGTGGAACTTAACCCTTCTCTGAGGACAGTGATTCTTTGGGGTTCTCTGGCCATGAGGCGTTGACATCTTTCCCTCAGTCTGCACCCCAAGCTCTTTTCCTGTAAGTCTGTTCTATGGCTCCTGCCATATTCTCTGCTCACTTCCATTTTCTGCTGTGAGTCGCTTGGACATTTTGCTTTTCTCTGAAGACCTCAGCCCCTGCTTCCAGCCTCCTGTCTGTCCCAATTCTACAATAGCCTGGACAAAATCTGGGTAAAAGAAGTAGTGCTTGCCAGTCTTTTTATCAGAAAATTTGACCTCCTCTTTACCTCAGCCATTTCTATTGCCTTAGAATTATAGTGCTTAACCATGTTCCCATCACGTTGCTCTCTTTTATGCCCTGTTCCCATTCCACTGAGGGCCATCCTCAGTGGGGTCATTGGTAATTATTGTGGGGTCATAGATGCACCAGTCTCTGTGGGCATTGCCTCACAGTACACCTTCCTATCCTATGGCTCTTAAATCCTTTCTATCCTCCCTACTGCAAGGTTCCCTGGACCTTAGGGGCTGTGTTAGAAATCTCTTTCATGACTGGAGAGATGGCTTAGTAGTTAAAGCACTTGCCTGCAAAGTCAAGGACCCAGTTTTGATTCTCCAGGACCCACATGAGCCAGATGCAACAAGGTGGTGCATGCCCTGGAGTATGCTTACTGTGGCTAGAGGCCCTGGCATGCCCACCCCCCCCCCCACCCCATCTATCAATCTATCTATTTACCTCTTTTTTCTCTCTCAAACAAATAAATAAAATAAATATTTAGGAAGCTCCTTCAGTGTTGAGCTCTCTATAGCCTCTGATTTTCTGCTTTGATGAGTTAAGTCTAAGTGTCTACCGCCACTTCCCTGGACAGCACTCTTTAAAAAAAATTAAGAATTTTATACATGAACATACTGTAATTTAATCATATCCCCATTCTCTTTTGCACCCCCTCATTCCCCCCCCCAGCCTATTCCACTGAGTATACTCCTCTTTCCAAATAGTTCTTCTATTTGATGGGTCATTCTTTTTGTCCTTCTGTATCCTCTATAGCAAAATATGAATGGGCTTTGAATTAGCACTGATTTTTAATCTATCACTTCCTCTGTAATGTATCCTGGGCCCAGACAGTTGTGACACAGATGACTTGCCCAGTACATATGGCTTTATCTTCTGGTCATTTTGATAGGTCTTAGAACTTATTTTTTAACCTGGAACTTTTATACCTATAAAATTTGTACCCTTAGGCTAGAGAGATGGCTTAGTGGCTAAGGCACATGCCTGCAAAACCTAAGGACCCAGATTTTATTCCCCAGTACCCTTGTAAACCACAATCACAAGGTGGTACATGCATCTGGAGTTCATTTGCATTGGCTAGAAGCCCTAGAGTACCCACTCTTTCTCTTTCTCTCTCTCTCTCTCTCTCTCTCTCTCTCATGCTTTCCCCCCCAATAAATAAATAAAATATTTTAAAAAATTTATAGCCTTGATCCAAACCAAAACCCAAAACCTATATGAAAGCCATGCAACTTAGACTATAAGAGGTGGAGGAAATTGGCAACTCTCTGGGATAATACACAGTCCACAAATTCATGAATGTTAACAGAATTCAATACTATCCAACAAACCTTTTGCTTTTCCAGTCATTTTTTACTTCCCACCTCTCACTTTAGTTTTTTGTTCCCTTTCCTTCCTTAAATGTCCAGCTCTCTAAAAGGTAAGACCCTATTGCTGAAGACACAACATCAAGATACCATGCTAGAATTGAGAGGGAAACCAGTTACCTACTGGCTAGCCCTCATAGCACTGGCAAGTGCTATGGGAGCTGCTGGAGGACAATGACTACCAATGGCATGAATAAGCAGGAGATTCTGTAGGTTATAAAATCAACCAGCCAGGCAAAAGGTACACACCTGTACTATAGTGGCACACGGCCTATGCAGGTAACTAACTGTTCTTGGATTAGACATGAAACCCATTCGCTGGGAGGAATCTCATACCTGGTATTAGGAACAAAGTCAGAATCCTATGGATAAGAAATTCATAAGGTAACCCAGGCCCAGAAAGCCAAGCACCACATGTTCTCTCTCATATGTGGATCCTAGCTACAGATGATTGGGCTTCTGTGTGAGAAGGAAAATACTTAGTAGCAGAGGCCAGTAAGTTGAAAAGGAGACATAAAGGGAAGAGAAAGGAAGGGAGGAGGATACTTAATAGGTTGATATTGTATATATGTAATTACAATGATTGAAATGGGGAGGCAATATGATGGAGAATGGAATTTCAAATGGGAAAGTGTGGGGGTGGGGAGGGAGGGAATTACCATGGGATATATTTTGTAATCAGGGAAATTGTTAATGAAAATTTAAAAAACAAATAAAGAAATTCATAGATAGCCAGGCATGGTGGCATACACCTTTAAACCCAGCACTTGGGAGGCAGAGATAGGAGGATCACCTTGAGTTTGAGGCCACCCTGAGACTACATGGTTAATTCCAGGTCAGCCTGGACCAGAGTGAGACCCTACCTTGAAAAACAAAAAATAAAAGGAAAAAAGAAAAAGAAATTTATAGATTCTTCAGTGCTTTTTAGCTAAATAGAGTGAGCACACACATCAAAGAGTCTCTCAAATAACTATGCTTATCCCCTGTAATCCAAGCTGTTCTCACTTTTGGTTGGAGAATGTTTTATTTTAGAGATGACAGACAACAGTGGGGATATTCATAATACATCAATTCAACAGCACCTCTGTAGGAGTCCAGAAGTAATTGCAGAGGAAGTTGAAACACAAGTCCTGATCTCACTGCTAATCCAAAACCCAGTCCCAGGGATGGTGACATACCCTACAGTCACTCAAAAACATTAAAAAATAAATATCAAACAATGAATAAAGGCTGGTGACATTGGGGGTAAAAAAAAAACAAAAAACACTAAACCAGATTTCTAACATGCCCACCAAAACTCAGGAAACATTGCAGAAGAAGAGAAGAAAAGATGGTAAGAGCCACAGGGTGTGAGATTATACTAGGGCACAATTCCCTCCCAACTCCACAGAGACTTCAGGATTGAGGCCTTCAGGACCACACAGTAATACCAACAACCCCACAGAGGAGGGCCCTCGGTGGAATAAGGGTGAAGGAGATGAGTATAAGAGTATAATCTTTAAAAAAGTAAAATTTGACTTTAAAAAATTTCCAGCTCTCCTACTAGCCCTCAATCCTCTACACTAAAATTATATGTCACCTATATCAAGTTGCACTATTTTTGTCTTGCTTCCTATTTAGAGTTGAAGTTAATCTATTATGTTCTAGATATCAGCCTTTTTGCCTTTGAAGGCATTTTCTCTCACCAGTTCCTCTCTCTTCAGTTATCTACAACCACTCCATTGACTTTATCCCATTGTAAGCCACACCCTTCCACTACCATGCTCAGTTTTTTTAAAACCTCTACTATTTTCTCCAACATAAATAAGATGGCCTAAACTGACCATTGGAGATGGATGGGGAGTCACTATATAATCTGATTACTTAGTTTACATTTGCATTTTTCATCATGAAAAAGGGGGTATTCAATTTGGCCCCTGGATTTTTCTCAGCTTTTCATACCATTTTCTCTTAATAAGCCTTATTTATCCTAGAAGTCACAGCTTACAACTTTCCCCAAGAGACTTCTTTAGATAACTCCAAGTCTAGATTGAGGGCCTTACTATAACCTTTTATTGTACCCTGTATCTCTCTATCAAAAGTCGTATGTGATAGATATAGATATATAGATATAGATATAAATATAAATATAGATACATACATACATATACATACATACATACATAACATAACATACTCAGTAAACATGTTTGTTCAAATGGAATTTTGGATTTGAAATGAGTAAATGAGACAAACAAGAGGTACTTTGTTGAGCTTTTGCATGGTTGGCACCTCAATTCCATAGTAATTCCTATGTAACTTCTAGCAAATTCCTAGGGCTCAAATGATAGCAATCTTGCTGATCAACATATGAATAAATCCTTATAAGCTCAAATTCCTTTGTGGATAACAAGAATTTAAATTCAGTCAAAACGAGTTTGTCTTCTATTCTACCTACACCTCTTTTACATCTGAATTTAATAAAGCACCAGAAATAATGAAATGATGCTATTCTCACTCAATGTTTTTTTTTTTTTTTTTTTTTTTTTTTTGGTTTTTCGAGGTAGGGTCTCACTCTGGTCCGGGCTGACCTGGAATTAACTGTCATCTCAGGGTGGCCTTGAACTCATGGCAATCCTCCTACCTCTGCCTCCTGAGTGCTGGGATTAAAGGCGTGCGCCACCACGCCCGGCTTCAATGTATTTTTTTTAATCAAACTGGTTACAATATTGAAAAAACCTGGAAATAACATTATGCACAATAAAAAATGTTAACCAAATTATAAAATATCAGCTTATACTACTATGTAGGCAAATAATAATTCTGACCTCTTCATTATCATGATAAAATATATACAAAATATCAAGTGTAAAATAATATATCAAATATAAAAGACAAAATGGTATATAATATAAAATTGTACCAATTATTATATACATAGTGAGACAGTATACACTGTTGTTGAAATCTGTTACTTAGTTCTAAAAGGACATAACATCAAACAGTACCTCACAGGAGAAACAAAAGAGAAATATAGGGCTGGAGAGATGGCTTAGCGGTTAAGCGCTTGCCTGTGAAGCCTAAGGACCCCGGTTTGAGGCTCAGTTCCCCAGGTCCCACGTTAGCCAGATGCACAAGGGGGCGCACGCATCTGGAGTTCGTTTGCAGTGGCTAGAAGCCCTGGCGCACCCATTCTCTCTACCTGTCTCTCTCTGTGTCTGTCTCTCTCAAATAAATAAATAAATAATTTTTTAAAAAAGAGAGAGAAATACAAATGTCCCTAGGACACCAAATTGGTCTGGAGCATCTCTGAGAGCAAGAATTGTAAGGTCTTCATGTCTCTCCAACTCAGCAAGTGCAAAGCCATCAAAATCACTCACCACAGTCAAAAGACCCAAACTTTACAATTGTTTCAACAATAAACACATTCAGAAAATGGCTATAATACTACTACTGTTACCAACATGGATTGACAAAGATGAAATTAAGGTGCCCTTACAATAGCATATCTTAGTATACATTGTGGAAATATTCTATAGTGGGAAGGGGAAAGCTTAAAACAAAATGTAATTACAAATCTTACCAGAGGAGAAGAAAACAATTAAGAGTGAAAATTTGGAATACCTATTATGTTGACTCTTCCTGGTGCTCGAGCGTAAAACTTGGGCATAGACCCAAACTTAGAGTAAAACATGTCTTTTAGCTTCAGCAATCTGAAAACAAGAATAGAGTATTTTAAGATAGCATATAGCTGAAAGCCCATTCATGGTCTGAGGTAAAGCCCAAGGATGAACTACATAGAGAACATGCATAATGCCCTGAGTTCAATACTCAGCACTGCCAAAAATGCAAAATAGATGGTTCACATAAACAACTGTACAGCAAAGTACAGTAGAGAATTTAAAAGTTGAGACCGATACACCTAACAGAAAATATTGTTTCCTCTCATAAGCCAGATGTACAAGGTGGTGCATGTCTCTGGAATTCATTTGCAGCAGCTGAAGGCCCTGGTGTGCCCATTCTCTCTCCCTCTCTCTCTCAAATAAATAAATAAAAAACTTAAATGACTTTTAAAAATTAAAAAAAAAATGTCTGTTAGGCTGGAGAGATGGATTACTATTTAAGGTGCCCATGAACTCTAAGGACCCAAGTTCAATAGCCCAGTTCCCACATCAGCCAGATACACAAGGTGGCACATGTGTCTAGAGTTCACTTGCAGTGGCTACGGGCCCTAGTGTACCCATTTTTTCTCCCCCCCCCCGAATAAATAAATAAAACCTTTTTAAAGCTTTAAATAAAAATGTCTGTCATATTTAAAAATGAGCAATTAACTGCTATTAGAGATTTATTACTATAATAAGTAGAAATCCACACTAAAAAGTTCAAAAGAAGAAGAAAACATAATGATATAAAGTTGTGTTAGGCTGGGCGTGGTGGCACAATGCCTTTAATCCCAGCACTGGGGAGGCAGAGGTAGGAGGATCGCCGTGACTTTGAGGCCACCCTGAGACTACATAGTGAATTCCAGGTCAGCCTGGGCCAGAGTGAGAGCCTACCTCGAAAAACAAAACAAAACAAAAGATGTGCTAAATATTATAAGTTACCCATGCTGGCATCCTAGAAATTAGTCAGCAGAAATGCATTTGTATTAGTGAAAATTTTCTAGTAACAATCTATGGCTTCTGGATGTGCGATTATTTAAGAAGTAGATTTTCATATGCCCTTATTCAAAATATATTGAATTCTGACTGACCCTCCCACCCCCCATCATTCTTTTATATGATATCTTCCCCTGACTTCACTTAGGCCTTTCCCCTCCCTGTAATCTGTTCCACTACTTACATATATACAATACCATCCCCTCAAGAGCTTACCTCTACTCCCTCCCTTATATTCTTTTTCTAGCTGATGGGCCTCTGCTACTGAGTTGTGGTTCCAGATCACACACAAGTCTATACATTTGTAGCTAGGATCCACATATAAGAGAGAACATATGATGTTTGGCTTTCTGAACCTGGGTTATGTCACTTACTATCATCCTTTTCAGATCAATCCATTTCCCTGCAAATTACAAAATTCCATATTTTTATATCGCTGAATAGCTGAATAGAACTCCATTGCATAGATGTACCACATCTTTATTATCCATTTATCTGTGCAGGGACATCTAGGCTGGTTCCATTTTCTAGCTATTGTGAATACAGCAGCAATAAACATGGTTGTGCAAGTATCTCTAAGGTAGTGAGAAGAGTCATTAGGATATATGGCTAGGAGTACTATAGCTGGATCATATGGCAAATCTATTATTAGCTGTCTCAAGAACCTCCACACTGATTTCCACAATGGCTGTACCAGATTACATTCCCACCAACAGTGCAGAATGGTTCCATTTTAACCACATCCTTGCCAACATTTATTGTCATTTGTTTTCTTAATGGTAGCCATTCTGATGGGTGAGAGATGGAATCTCAAGGTAGTTTTAATTTGCAGTCCCCTGATGGCTAAGGATGTGTAACACTTTTTAAATGTTTATATGCCATCTGTATTTCTTCCAGTGAGAACTCTCTATTTAGTTCTAGACCATTTTTGATTGGGTTGTTTGATTTCTTATTGTTGTGTGTTTGAGTTATTTGTATATTCTGGATAATAATCTTCTGTCAGA
This sequence comes from Jaculus jaculus, assembly GCF_020740685.1. Classification (NCBI taxonomy): domain Eukaryota; kingdom Metazoa; phylum Chordata; class Mammalia; order Rodentia; family Dipodidae; genus Jaculus; species Jaculus jaculus. Next base: position 64,271,115 of record NC_059109.1, read on the forward strand.
TGTGTAGCTGGCAAAGATTTTCTCCCATTTCGTAGGTTGTCTCATTGCTCTATTCACAGTGTCCTTTGCTGTACAAAACCTTTGTAATTTCATGAGATCCCAGTTGATTAGTGGTTTTATTTTCTGAGCAATTAGGGTTATATTCAGAAGGTCATTAACTATGCCAACATGTAGAAGGATTTCCTTGAGCAATTTCTGAGTTTCAGGTCTGATATTAAGGTCCCTGATCCACTTGGATTTGATTCTTGTGCAGGGAGAAAGACAAGGATCTACTTTCATCTTTCTACATATAGATATCTAGCTTTCCCAGCACCACTTGTTGAAGAGGCTGTCTTTAATCCAATGAATATTTTTGGCACTTTTGTCAAAAATCAGATGGCTGTAGCTGCTTGGATTAACATCTGGATCCTCTACTTTGATCTACTGATCTACATGTCTGTCTTTGTGCCAATACCACACTGCCTTTGTTACTATGGCTTTGTAATATAGCTTAAAATTGGGTATGGTGATACCACCAGCCTTATTTTTATTGCTCAAAATCATTTTGGTTATTTCAGGATTTTTGTGCTTCCAAATAAATTTTAGGATTGGGCTGGAGAGATGGCCTAGAAGTTAAGCGCTTGCCTGTGAAGCCTAAGGACCCCGGTTCGAGGCTCGGTTCCCCAGGTCCCACATTAGCCAGATGCACAAGGGGGTGCATGCGTCTGGAGTTCATTTGCAGAGGCTGGAAGCCCTGGCGCGCCCATTCTCTCTCTCTCTCCCTCTATCTGTCTTTCTCTCTGTGTCTGTTGCTCTCAAATAAATAAATAAATAATGAACAAAAAAAAAAATTTTAGTATTGTTTTTTCTATTCCTGTGAAGAATGCCATTGGAATTTTAATGGGGATTGCAGTAAATATGTAGCTTGCTTTCGGTAAGATTGACATTTTCACAATATTGAATCTTCCCATCCAAGAACATGGGATGTCTTTCCATTTCTTTATGTCTTCTGCAATTTGTCACTTGAGTGTTTTAAAGTTCTCATTGTAGAATTTCTTCACTTCCTTAGTTCTAATTTTATTCAAAGATACTTTTTGTTTGTTTGTTTATTTTCAAGGTAGTGTTTCACTCTAGCTCAGACTGACCTGGAATTCACTATGGAGTCTCAGGGTGGCCTCGAACTCATGGCGATCCTCCTACCTCTGCCTCCTGAGTGCTGGGATAAAAGGTGTGCGCCACCACACCCAGCTTCAAAGATACTTTTTTTTTGAAGCAATTGTGAATGGGAGAGATTCCCTGATTTCATTTTCCACATGATTATTGTTAGTATATAGGAAAGCTACTGATTTCTGTGTAGTATCCTTCTATGTTGCTAAAAGTGTTTATCAGCTCTAACAGTTTGCTGGTAGAGTTTTTAGGGTCTTTTATGTATAAAACATATCATCCACAAATAGTGATGCTTTGATCTCTTCCTTTCCCATCTGTATACCTTTTATGAGTGTCTCTTGCCTTATTGCTATACCTAACACTTCCAGTACTATATTAAATTAAAGTAGGGAGTGGACACCAGTGTTTTGTTCCTGAATTTAGTGGAAAAGCTTTGAGATTTTCACCATTTACTATTATGTTGGCTGTAGGTTTGTCATAAATAGCTTTTATTATGTTGAGATATGTCCCTTCTATTTCCCGTTTCTGTAATACTTTTACCATGAAAGGATGTTGGATTTTGTCAAATGCCTTTTCTGCAGCTATTCCTTGACATGATCACATGATTTTTGCCTTTCAGACCATTTATATGATGTATTACATTTATTGATTTGTGTATGTTGAACCATCCCTGTATCCCTGGGACAAAGCCAACTTGATCGGGCTGAATAATCTTTTTGATATATTCTTGTATTCTGTTTGCCAATATTTTGTTCAGAATTTTTGCATCCATGTTCATGAGGAAGATTGGTGTGTGATTTTCTTTTTTTATTCTGTCTTTGCCTGGTTTTGGTATGAATGTTATGCTGGCTTCATAGAAGGGAGTTTGGTAGAATTAATTCCTTTTCTATTTTATGGAAAAGTTTGAGAAGCATTAGTGGAAGTTCTTCCATGAAGGTCTGGTAAAACTTGCCAGTGAATCCATCCGGGTCTGGGCTTTTTATACTTGGGAGACTTTTTATACCTGCTTGGATCTCTGTTATAGGTCTACTTAAATGGTTTGTCTCATCTTGATTTAATTTTGGTAGGTCATATGAATCAAGGAAATCCATTTCTTTCAGATTTTCTGACTTATAGGCATATATATTCTTAAAATATGTCCTTATAATTGTCTAAATTTCTTTGGTATCTGTTGTAATGGTGACTTTTTCAACTCTAATTTTGTTATTTTTTGTCTCTTTATTTTGCTTAAATTTCCTAAGGTTTCATCAATCTTGTTTATCCTTTCAAATAACCAACACTTCGTTTTGTTATTTCTTTGGATTGCTTTTTTTTTTCTATTTCATTAATTTCTACCTTAATCTTTATGACTTCTTTTTGTCTACTGATTTTTGGTTTGCCTTGCTCTCTTCCCAAGGCTTTTGGGTAAAGCATTAAATTATTTACTTGTTAATTATCTAATTTTTTTTAATTTATTTATTTATTTATTTGAGAGCGACAGACACAGAGAGAAAGATAGATAGGGGGAGAGAGAGAGAATGGGCGCGCCAGGGCTTCCAGCCTCTGCAAACGAACTCCAGACGCGTGTGCCCCCTTGTGCATCTGGCTAACGTGGGACCTGGGGAACCGAGCCTCGAACCGGGGTCCTTAGGCTTCACAGGCAAGCGCTTAACCGCTAAGCCATCTCTCCAGCCCAATTATCTAATTTTTTAATATAGGCACACAGAACTATATATTGCCCTCTTAGGACTGCCTTCACTGTCTACCTGTCAGATATTAGGATAGCAACTCATGCTTGTTTCCTGGGCCCATTTGCTTGAAATACTGTTTTCCATCCCTTCACCTTAAGGCAGTGTCTATCTTTCATTGACATGTTTCCTGGAGGCAACAAATGGTAGGGTCCTGCCTTTTAATACAGTCTGCACGCAGGTGTCTTTGGGATGGTGCATTCAGGCCATTGATATTAAGAGTTATTATTGAAGACTATGCATTTATTCTTGCCATTCTTCTTATTTTGTAGTGTTTGCTGTTTCCCCTTTCTTTACTCACTTCTTTTAACTGTTACTTGAGTGTGGTTTATTTTTTCATATTTCATCCTGTGTGTATTTTGCTTTCTGTTTGGCATTAAGAATCCCTTCAAGTATTTTCTGTAGAACTGGTTTATTTGTCATAAATTCCTTTAGCCTGTTTTTGTTGGGGAATATCCTTATTTCACCATCAATTTGGAAAGATAGCTTTGCAGGATAAAGTAATCTTGATTGACAGGTGTTATTTTTCAGAACTTTTGGTTTTTAAAGTTTGTGTTGAGTAGGCTGCAGTTATTCTGATGGGCTCTCCTTTGTAGGTGACTTGCTTATCCTAGCTGCTTTCAACATATATATGTTTTTTCATTTGTGTGTTTAATAGTTTAATTATAATACTGCGAGGTGAGATTCTTTCCAGGTTTTGTCTCTTTGTGTTCTAAAAGGTTCTTGTATCTGCACTGGCATTTCCTTCCCAATTTGGGGAAAATTTTCTTCTTTGATTTTGTTGAAAACACCTACTAAGCCTCTGGATTGAAATTCTTCTCTTTCTGTTATATCCTGAATTCTCCCCCCCCCCCCCATAGTACAAGGTCTTTTAACTGAGCCATAATACCAAAAAATAACCTCAAAAAACCCATAATGGCACAGAATAAACATTCACACTGCAAAAGGTAGCATTAGACATAGCAAAGAATATTCAACCAATGTAAGATTTTAAAAGAGCAAACATCAAACTGTAGCTCCAAGTCCAACAACTCTAGTCACTGACAGATCTCCAAGTTTGATAATTCTAACCAGCAACAATTCTCTGGAGTTCCAATTCCACCCCTCCAGCTAGGCTACTCACAGTCCTGGAAAACTTCATCCAAGGCTGACAACTTTCCTTAGCAGCCATCTCATGGTCCTGGCATCTCCATTGGATCTCCACTGCAATCCACGGTTCATCCTCATGGCCCCATGGGGGCTCCATGTAGGCACCCAGCAAAGCTGCTTCACACTGCCCATGGCCATTTCCAAAACACAGGACTGTATTGCAAACTCAATGACCCTCTTTCCTGCATTTCTTATACTCCACAATACCAGGTAGGGTACCAATTTGTTAACCCAAGGTGGGGAGAAGAAAGCAGACTTTGAAGAACAGGACACTCCCTTGAGCCCTCCAACCCCTTCAAAAGAGTCTACATTCTTCCTGTTGCCCCAGTACAGGTCAGCTGGCCCAGTCTCAATAGCTGTAATCTCTCAATTGTAGCTGTATGGGCAGTAGTTCACCCAAAGTTTTTGTTTGGTTTTGTTTTTTTCTCTGTGCCATATCCCTCTGCTCACACCAGTCCATTACTACGCAAAGCAACCGTGCACAACTTCTTAGGACACGGACATAAGAGCAAGCTTTTCACATAAACTGCCTCTAGCCCGGTCCAAGCAAAGCCTTCTCACCCTCATAAGCCAAACCTCACAGTCCATAGTTCTTAACTGCATTCAGGTCTTTCAACTCTGACCAGAAGAGTCCATCAAGCTGTACTTACAGCACTACAAGGCATCTCTTAGGCCAAGGTTTCAAATCCTCCCACATTCCTCTTGAAACTCAGCTCCAAAAGGCCAAAGCCACACAGTCAGGTGTCTAACAGCAATCCCATTCTTTGGTACCACTTTACTGTTGCAGAGGTTCACATTGCTGGTAATCGCTCAATCAAGAGGAGATTGTGGGGAAAAAAGAGTTTTATTTTGGCTTATAGGCTCAAAAGGGAAGCTCCACGATGGTAGAGGAAAACGATGGTATGAGCAGAGGGGAGACATCACCCCCTGGTCCACATAAGGTGGACAATAGGAACAGGAGAGTGTGCCCCCCTGAATTCTTATGTTTAATCTTTTAATAGTGTCCTGGATAACTTGAAATTCCCACTCATGCCTTGCTATTAGCTTGTCTTTCTCTTTGTTGGACTGTATTAGATCTGCAACTTGGTTTTCTAGTTTAGATACTCTGTTCTCTCATTCATCCATTCTATTGGTGAGACTTTCTGCAGAGTTTTTATTTCATTGACTGTATTCTTCAGAGCCAGGATTTCAATCTGGTTTTTCTTCAGTATTTCTACTTCCTTACTCTTATCTTGTAATGACCTCTTTATTTCACTAAGGTGGTTTCCGGTGTTATCTTTCAGAAGTTTATTTTCTTCTTTAATTCCTTTGTTTTCTTCTTTGATTCCCTTCATTTCTTCACTGATTTCTTTGAGCATAGATACCATCATTTTCTTGAAATCTCTGTCAGGTATTTCACCTAAAACAGTCTCACTGGTGATCATTTCAGATGAATTTATAGTTTTGGGTGGGACTATATTGTCTTGATCCTTTGAGTTTTTTGTATTATATTGTAGTGACTTTTGCATCATGAATTGATTTGATGCTTGGCACTTTCACATGCTGTTTAGCATAACCACAGTAATAAGGTACCCCCTAGGGCCTAAGTCCCATCCCTAGCAATAGGTTTTTGGCCAGGTTTACATTACCAGGATGATAACCCTCCTATTGATGTTGTCTCAAATCCAAACAGAAAGAGGTTGGTTACTTCCATATATGCATGCCACCAGTGGGCATAGCTTGCCTGGCAAGTACATTGTGGAATACATGGGGTCCAGAACTGGGTAGAATTGTTGATGGCTTTTTCTCCCCTAACAAGTTGCATAGCACCTTTTGATATGAAGCTAGCTGGCAGAAAAGATGCTTTCAGCTCAGTTCCATCTTAGTTTCTCTACGTCCTATAATTAAAATGTGTGGTGTCATCAGCAATAGGAACTTAAAATCTAAGTGGGCAGCCAACAGCAAGGTCTTTTGTTGTTGTTTTATTGTTTCAGGGGCCTTTGTAGCATCCCTGATCAACAACTCGTTGGGAAGTATCTCATCACTGGCATTGAAACTTATGGGCAATAATCTATGGCTTCTAGAAGCAGCTTTATCTACCCACATAGGAAAACTGTACACTTTTTACAAAAAATTATTTTAATTGTTTTTTTTTTTTTTTTGCAAATAGTAAGTTTCTCTGTGACTTATTCACAGCCCTTTAGTTTTTCTTTTGTGACAGGAACAAGTTCAGTTTCATTGTTAGCACATACCAGATACAAAACAATTTAGCATTCTGAAAACTTAAAGCAAGAGCTAGAAAATAGACAGGAAGAAGAAATCTGTATTTCCAAACATAAGAATATATCTAAAAATAATATACCGAACACTTAATTCAATTTTTTAAACACCCTAGGGGGCTGGATGGATAGTTTAGCCATTAAGGCGTTGGCCTGCAAAGCCAAAGGACCCAAGTTCAACTCCCCAGGACCCATGTAAGCCAAATGCATAAGGGGCACATGCATCTGGTGTTCATTTGCAGTGGCTGGAAGCCCTGAGTGCCATTCTCTATCTGCCTCTTTCTCCTCTCTCTCTTTCTCTCTCTCAAATAAATAAATAAGTAAAAATGATTTTAAAAAATTAAAAAACACTAGGGCTGGAGTGATGGCTTCATGGTTAAGGCATTTGCCTACACAGCCAAAGCCAAAGGACCCAAGTTTGATTCCCCAGGACCCACGTTAGCCAGATGCACAAGGTGGCACATGCGTCTGGAGTTCATTTGCAGTGGCTGGAGGCCCTGGCGCACCCATTCTCCCTCACTCTTTTTTTCTCTTTCCCTCTCTCTCTACCCCCCTTCTCTCTGTCAAATAAATAAATAAATAAAAGTTAAAAAAAAATAAAGCACCCTATAGCCAAGCATGGTAGCAATACCTTAAGTCCCAGCACTTGAGAGGCAAAGGTAGTAGGATCACCACAAATTCGAGGCCAGCCTGAGATTACAGAGTGAATTCCAAGTCAACCCGGCCTAAAGGGAGAACCTACATCAAAAAACAAACAAACAAACAAAAAAAAAAACCCACCCTATAAACTGATAACTTGATAATGTATGATATCAAAAATCAAACATGGTAATGATATGTATTATTTTATCAGAATATCAACTGTTCTATTTTCTGAAGTGTTCTATAAGTTATTTTCTCCATATTAAAGATATTTAAAGCACTGAGGGAGATTATACTTTATATAATAGTCTAATATTTCATTCATATTTTTATTATGCATAAGTGGAAAACTAAATTGGGCATAAATCTTTTTTGTTTTTTCTTTTAATTAAGTAGAAACTTATTATGGACACATCATATGTTGTTATCATCATTTCCCTCCTCCCTGTCCCCATTCCACTGAGGGCCCTCCTTAGTGGGATTGCTGGTATTCCCCCTGGGGTTGTGGGTTATGAGATGTGACAGCATCTGTTAGTGATTGTAAAGGAGTGGGGGCAATGCATCTGGACATTTACTTTCACTCTGTGGCTCTTGTAATATTTCCAAGCCCTCTTCCACAAAATTCCCTGAGCCATGGTGGGTGTATTTTAAGTCGACTTTAGCGTTGTGCTCTCAGCAGCTTCTGGATTTCCACTTTGACTATCCTCAGTGTGTCTGAATCACCTTGGCACTGGTTGTCAGGCTTTCCATGGAAGCAGCACTCTTGCTCATCTCACCAGTTCCTCTGTGGTTTCATCTGGGCCCTGGCTGATGTAGAAGAGGTGGTTTAATCTTCTTAGTTTTCATTGCCTTGTTGCACTCACATGGGGTCCAAGCAAACCCATGCTAGGGGCAGAGGAACCGGGTTTTGGGAAACCAAGAGCCCAGGTCTACTCATGCTGCATATAGGTAGGGTCCCCCACATATCTTTAGTTTTGATTCATCCTCCCACCAACCTGTTCTTTTTCTCATACCCCACCACACCTCCGTGGCTTTTAAAGATATTATGCAAAAACCAGATCCTTTTTAAATTTTTTTTTTATTTATGTGTGTATAATACACAGAGAGAGACTAAGCACATGTGCCAGTTTTTGTATCTGGCCCAGGACAGCAGGCTTTGCAAACTAGAACCTTTAATCACTGAGCAATCTCTCCAGCCCACAGGCCTTTTTAAATTTATTAACTTGAATGCACTTTAAAAACATTTTATGGCTAAAGACATGATAAAGTCAAAGATAAAAGAAAATACTTATATTACAGGTAAAGAGCAAATATTGCTTTATATTAACTTTTTAAAAAGATATTTATCCATTTAGTTATTTTGAGAGAGAGAGAAAGACAGATAGAGAGGATGGGTGCACCAGGGCCTCTATCCAATGCAAATGAACTCCAAAAGTATGTGCCACCTTGGGCATCTGGTATATATGGGTCCTGGGTCCTTAGGCTTTGCAGACAAGTGCCTTAAGCACTAACCCATCTCTCTAGCCCTATATTAACTTTTTTAAAAGGGTTTCTCTTCCTCTACAAATTTTTCTCCTTGGGGATATATATAAGGCATGGAGTGCATGGCATTTCCTTTCTTTCTTGGGTTGATGTTCTGTGTACTTGTTTTCAATGGCCATGTGATGGAAAGGAAATTCCTCTCCCTGGGTGTCTGTACTTCCTCTCCATCCCTACCACCATTCCCACAGAGCCAGAGAAAATTTGGCCCATGTGTACCACTCCTAGAGCTACATACACGATCCAGAGGCTGAGATAATCGTGTTTCTAAAGACAACACACCAGGCTCCTGAGGTTTTAGTTGAGTTTAGAAATCTCATTTCCAGGAGTCTTGAATAACTTTATTGGCAGGTATAAATAGGGGCACAGACCCTCTGATCTCAGCCCAGGCTGCCCTAATGTAGGGCAATGTAGGCCCAGCACCTGGACCTTCTGGAACTCATGCTGGGAAAAAGTGTGAACACCTGAGGACTCTGCCAGACAGAGACCACATTTACCAGCCATCCTGGCAGAAGCTATGTAGACTCATCTTCATGGCTCAGGTGCCCACTTAGCTGGGCCATCTACTCCATGGCACAGTGACCCCTCCCACATTGCAGCCACCTTGGAGTTTAGCCCAAAAAAGAAAAATGTAACTTTTAAATTCAAACTGCTAATGCTTGCTTCACACTAGTCTCTGTCTTTAAGATGTAGGCTTTCCAGAAACAGTCACATCTTTGCAAGTACAGAGTTTACATTAAGGACTGCTCAGTGCTATGACAAAAATAATCAGCAGCAGCAGTTTAGTTTAAAACTGGCAAATGGTAAATCTAACTGATGGTATATACCTTATCTACATGTCTATTTATATATTGTTAAAATGGTAACACTGGCTTGTAAGTGAGTGCTCAAGTAAAATTGTTAAATTAGCATTAATCTAATCCCTTTCAATTCATAATATAATGGGAGATTTAAAGAAAAAGATAACTTTTCCTTTAAATCATGTTAGATAAATGTTCTTTTCATATGCCATGTTCTAATAGAATTCAGCCACTGTCATGTATTCACATTCTTTTCATATAGTCTATCTCTACATGTCTTTAGTGGCCATAAATTTTGTTATGTAGTTTTGGATATAAGTGTTCTGACTTTAGAATGGTCACATGTATATGGATGTATTTTAAGATGGCATTAGAATACACTTAAAACAATAACACATCTTTGTACTTTTGGCTTAAAAATAAAAATGCTTATTAGAACAGTGGGCAGATACTTCAAGGGTGAACAACAAAGCCATACCTTAACCCTAATGAAATGATTTTATATCAGAAAACTGTGTCATTTTCCAGACCACCTTGGGGAAGAAAGCCAGTTCTGGCCTTAATGTGCCATTATCAAGAGGGTGGCTATAAGCCAGACATGGTGGCACACGCCTTTAATCCCAGCACTCGGGAGGCAGAGGTAGGAGGATCGCCATGAGTTCGAGGCCACCCTGAGAATACAAAGTGAATTCCAGGTCAGCCTGGGTTAGAGTGAGACTTTATCTAGAAAAAAAAAAAAGTCCTAGATGCCATGACAACTTCTGTTGTCATGCACAGTGATCACAAGAAGAGAAGAAGAGATGAGATAATAGACCACACACCTGTGGCAAGTGGGGGGGGGGACAGATTAATAATCCAGAAAGAGAAAATCTGCCTCAAATGACATGACATAGAAAAGTAAGGATTTCCTGGCTGTTCCTCTGCTGCTGGCTAGGGGCTGCCTGGACCCAATAAGCCTGCTACAGAAACAGCCTTACTCATTGAAGGGCCCTTGGGTCCACATTTCCTGGATCCCCTGCTCCAGAGGGTGCGCTTATGGAGTGAGTAGGCTGGATCTTCAGGTCTGTCCCACTTCTCCCAGTTCCCTAGTCCCACTAGGCTCAGGCTGCCTGGACCCTGCTAGCTTGCTGTGGAAGCAGGCCCCTTGCTCAGTCTTCCCGACAAAAGTGCCCAATTTTCCAATACCCTTTTCTGTAGGGTGTACAATCAGATTCCCTGTTCCTGGTTGGTTCCCCTGCTACTGGTTTGGGGCTGCCTGGACTTGGCAAGTTTGCTGTAGAAGCAGGCCCCTTGCTTTGAATCCCTGAATGAATGACCCCTGGGTCCTCAACTCCTGGATCTCCCACTCCAGAGAATACCCATGTGAAGTGAGTAGGCCAGAGCTCCGGGTTGGCTCCCCGCCTCCCAGTCCCCTGGTACCTGTGCCTTGGGGAAGCCTGGTCCCTGTGTGTGGTCTGCAGAAGCAGGCCTTATGTTCTGGTTTCCTAATTGGCCCCAAGGTCAATAGCAAATACCTGTTCCTCTGAATGAGAGGGTACATGGGCTATGGTAGGAGCTGGCTCTCCAGCTTCCTGGCTCCTGGCTCCCCAACCCCTGATCACTGTGTGCTGAAGAGTACTTGCAAGCGGAATAAGTAGGCCAGAGCTCACAGTTCCCCAGGTACCTTTGATGTACCTGTAATGTTCACATTCTGCACATCTGTAGTTATAACCCCATCATACACCAATCTGGTTCACATTTAAAACAGAACACCATCTGAAGATCCTACAAGGACAAATACTTGCTCAACCACTCAATGGACTAAAACATTTCCCCAAAATGGGTAGAACACAATGCAAAAAAAATCAATGACAGCCAGAAAATTGAAAGATCTCCACTAAAAATGCCTAGTCCCACAACAGAAGCCTCCAATGATATCATAGAGAAATCAACAGAAATTCAATCCCAAAACAAAAACACAACAGTGTGACTCCGATCAAAAGACTTGTTGAACTGGAAGCACGCCATCAAAAACCAACAAATGTATCAATGAAATTGAGTAGAATCACCTCTTAGAGCATCCAGCTTTTGAGAGTAGGCTTAACTTAATTGAAGAAAACATTAGAGCCCTCAAAAGAGATATAAATGAGTTGAAGATGAGTCAACAAATGGAGTATCTCAATAACCAATAGGTCAAGCTTAACGATCAAATGCAAGCATGAATTCCAGGAAGCATCAAGAAAATCAGAATGCAAACTGAAATTGTACTTCAAAAAAGAGATAAACACAATGCAAAATAACAAAACAGAAAACAAAAATCAAATACCACATCATAGTTAAAACTCTTAACAATGAAAACAGAGAAAGAGTGCCACAAGCAGCAAGAAAGAAACTACATACAAAGGCAATCCCATCAGGATCACCTCAGATTTCTCAATGGAATCCTTGAAAGCCAGAAGGGACTACAATGGAGTACTTCAAAGTATAAAAAACTATGGATATCCCTCATAATAGATGGGGAAAGGAAAAGTTTCCATGAAAAAAGTCAGCTCTATGATTATAAGAACACAAAGCCAAACTTACAGAGAATACTTGAGGGAATACTCCACATAGAACAGTGAAACAACCAATTTCAAGAGCCAACAATAAGAAGATCACAATAACCAAAAATAAACCAGGCTCAACACAGTACAAAACACAAGAAAGCACCAAACCCCACAGAACACCTCATCATGGCAGGGAGTAAATCAAAACTCACAGTTATAACCTTAAATATTACTTGTCTTAACTTACCCATCAAAAGACACAAGTTAACAGGGTGGGTCATAAAACTAGACCCTTCAGGATGGAGGGCTGGCTTAGAAGTTAAGGTGTTTGCCTGCAAAGCAAAGGACCCAGGTTCTATTCCTCAAGAGCCACATTAGCCAGATGCACAAGGGAGTGCACATGTCTGGAGTTCATTTGCAGTCACTGGAAGCTCTGGTATGCCCATTCTGTCTGTCTGTCTGTCTGTCTGTCTCTCTCTCTCTCTCTCTCTCTCTCCCCCTCCCTCCCTTATCCCTCCATCTTTCTTTGTCAAATAAAAAATAAATAAAAATAAAATATTTAAAAGCGGGCATGGTGGTGCATGCCTTTAATCCCAACACTCAGGAGGCAGAGGTAGGAGGATCACGGTGAGTTTGACGCCACCCTGAGACGACATAGTGAATTCCAGATCAGCATGAGCTAAAGTGAGACCCTACCTCAAAAAACCAAAATAAGTAAATAAATAAAACAGTTAAAAAAAAAAAAAACAACTAGACCCTTCTATCTGTTATCTCCAAGAAATCCACCTCACCACTAAAGTTAGACACCTCTCCAGGGTGAAAGGATGGTAAATGATATTTCAAGCAAATGGAAATAAGGAACAGACAGGTGTTGCTATGTTAATATCTGATAAAATAGACTTCAAACCAAAAGTAATCAAAATGGACAAAGAAGGCCACTTCTTACTCATCAAGGGAATGATCCAACATGAGAACATCACAATCATAAATCCATTTGCACCAAACACAGGTGCACCACAGTTTATAAAACAAAACCTACTAGACAATGAAACAGAAATAAACAACTATATCATCACAGTCAGAGACTTCAATACTCCACTATCATCAATAGATAGATCATCCAAGCAGAAAATCAACAGGGAAATAACAGAGTTCAACAACACTATAGATCAACTAGACCTAACAGACATCTACACAACTTTCCAACCAACTCTACAGAACAAACATGCTTCTCAGCAGCCCATGGAATCTACTGCAAAATAGATGATATATTAGGCCATAAAGCAGGCCTCCATAAATTCAGAAAAATTGAGGAAACTTCCTGCATCATATCACATTAACAAACAAATTAACAAGAGACATATCAAGAACTCCACTACCTCATGAAGACTAAACAACCCTCTTTTAAACATGAATGGTTGTGAAATAAACTGTAAAATTCCTAGAATTGAATGATAATGAAAATGCAACTTACCAAAATTTATGGGACACAATGAAGGAAGTCCTAAGGGGAAAATTCATACTGCTAAGAGCCTTCATAACAAAGACAGAGAGATCCCAAATTAATAACCTAACTGTCCACCTAAAGGCACTGGAAAAACAAGAAGCCTGAGAACTCCAGATAGAAAGAAATAATCAAGATCAGAGAAGAAATTAATGAATTAGAAACTAAGAAAACAATTTTAAAAATCGATGAAACACAGAACTGGTTTGTTGAAAAAATAAACAAGATTGATAAACCCCTAGCCAATTTGATCAAACATAAAAGAAGAGAAGCCAAAATAACAAAATCAGAAATGAAACATCACAACAGACATCAATGAAATTGGAAGAATCATCAGGACATACTTCCAAAGCCTCTTCTCCACAAAATTGGATAATCTCGAAGAAATGGATGAATTCCTAGCCACATACCACCTACTAAAACTAAACTCAAAACAGATTAATCTCAGAAACAAACCTAACACAACCATGAAGATTGAACAGGATGCCAGCACAATGGCGAAGGAGATCAACACAGAGAAAAATCAACTCCTACCAAATCAAATATCCAGAGACCCAGAGGCCCCCAACCCCTTATCACTGAAGCAGACCAAAAATGAACCCAACAGGGCTCAGGGAAATTTTGCGGAAGAGGGGGCAGAACGAATGTCAGAGCCACAGGTTGGTCATGATATGCAGACATTTATCCTACCCATAACTGTGGGCTAACTCCAGAATGCATGACCCATATACTTCAACAAGGAGGGGCCCAGAGGAGGGGGTAGGTAATGGATGAGCCTAATAATGGTACCAAATTGACTGTATTCACTGAGTACAAAACTAATTAATAAAAAAAAAGAAAAGAAAAGCCAAGGACTGGATGGCTTCTCAGCTGATTTCTATCAAACCTTCATTGAATAACTGAGAGCAATTTTTCTCAAACTGCTTCATATAATCAGAGACCAGGAAATCCTCCCCAACAAACTGGATAACCATATGTAGAAAAATGAAACTTAGACCCATTCATCTCTCCATACACAAAAATCAAGCCCATATGGATCTCAAACTCTTCTACTGTAAGAAAAAATAGGAGGCACTCTTCATGATATAGGAGTGGGAAAAGATTTCTTGAACAAAAACCCTCATAGCCCAGTAAATTAAACAATCAGGACTTCCAATCAAGATGACGTCCACTTAACCTCACTTCACCTCACAGAAAAGGAAAGGCAAGACATTGAAGGTTCACTGGGGTTCTTAGAGGTTTGGTGATTCTAGTGGATTTCTAGTGGGAGGTTCACTGGGGTTCTTAGAGGTTTGGTGATTCTAGTGGATTTCTAGTGGGAGGGCAAGGAGAAGCAAAGTAGGGAATCTGTTGATTCACACGCTCTCAGGTAGCCCACCACTTCCCCAGTCCCCTCAAGCAGCCATCCTAGCCACAGTCCCAGCCACAGGTTCCTTCTGCACTAACCACAGGCTAAGTGGACCAAAGGCAGTAGACTAGTGATCCCACCCTAGGCTTTCCGAGTTCCACATGCATGCAAACACTGTCCCACTTGCCACTGACCCCCACCGACCCACCATGTGTGGACCCAGGGCAGCAGGCTAGCATCCCCACACTAGGCTTTCTGAGCTCCACGTAGGCTCTAATGTCCTCCCATTCACTGCTGCCCACCCAAACCCCTGTGCACTGACACAAACCAGCAGGTTAGTGTCCTAGTGCTAGACTTTCTGAGCTCCACATGCATGCAAATGCCATCCCACTTACAGCTGTCCCCACACCCCCATGAGCGGACCCAGGCCAGCAGACTAGCATTCCCTGCCCTAGCCTTACCAAGCCACTGTGATGGGAAAAATACAGCACAAAAGGAATCACATTAAAAATCAAATGCAAGTAAATCCAACAAGATTGTCCAGTCCCACAATGGATGTCTCCAATCAAAACAATGAAAGAGACAATAGAAACAATAAGATCAGAACCCCAAAATGAAGATAAAAGCTATGCAACCCTGGCCTGGAAAATAGTAGAATGTGTAGAAACTCAACAAAGGGCCAAGAGTTGTATGAATGGTGTTCTTACTAGATTAGACTTAATAGAAAACAACGAGGAAAGGTTCCGAAGAACACTAAATGACCTGAAGGTGAAAGAATAAAAAAGAACCCCAATAACTAGGCTGGCTACACTCAATGAAGACAAAAAAAATGCAAGGATGAATTCCAAGAAGAATTAAGAAAATCAGAAAATGATGTGGACAAGGAACTCAACAGAGGGATGGAAACTACAGAAAAACGCAGTAGAAAACACAAACCAAACTGAACAAGCCCAAAACACTACAGAAGCACTCAAGAATAGAGGCAACCATGTAGAGAACAGAAACTCAGAACTGGAAGACAAAACAGAAGAAACAGTTCTTGAGCGCAAAAGTTTCAATAACTTCAAAATTTTTAACAAAACATGAGGGAACTAAGGGATACCCTTAGGTGTCCCAACATTTGGATAATGGGGATACCAAAGGGGAAGAAATTCAGACCAAAGGCATGGAGAACTTATTCAACAAAATTATCAAAGAAAACTTTCCCACTCTTTCAAAAGAAAGGCCCATCAAGTTACAAGAACTCAAAACAGGCAGTAGCAAAGGAGAAACTCTCCAAGACATATTATCATTAAGACTCTAAACACTGATACCAAAGAGAAAGTCCTAAAAGCAGCTAGGGAAAAACAACAAATTACATTTAAAGGTAACCCCATCAGAATTACCTCAGACTTCTCAATGGAAACCCTGAAAGCCAGAAGGACCTGGAATGGAACATTGCAAAGTCTAAGAACCTATGGCTTCCAATCCAAAGTACTCTACACAGCAAAAGTATCTCTCATAATAGATAAAGAAAAATTTTCCATGATAAAACTCAGCTTTCAACTATATGAACACAAACACAAACCTGCAGATTACTTCAGGAAATTCTCCACACAGAAGAATCAAATAATCAACCTCCAGTGCCTACAAGAAACAGATCACAATAACCTAGCTAAGAGAAGGCACAAAAAACTACAAAGTCCAAGAAAATACCAAACCACATAAACCAACACAATTATGGCAAGGATCAAATTAAACCTTATAGTCATTATACTAAATATTAATGGCTTTAATTCACCCATCAAGAGACATAGCTAAAAAGGTAGATCAGAAAATTAGACCCCTCAAATCTGTTGTCTTCAAGAAACCCAACTCACCACTAGAGACACCACCTCAGGGTGAAAGGGTGGAAAATAATATTCCAAGTAAATGGGAATAAGAAACAAGCAGGCATGGCTATACTAATATTGAATAAAATAGATTTCAAACCAATTGTAATCAAAAAAGACAAAGAAGGCCATTTCCTACTTATCAAGGGAATGACCCAACAAAAGTATATCACAATCATAGATATTTATGCACCAAACATAGGGGCATCACAATTCATAAAACAAAACCTACTTGACAAAAAACAGAAATAACCACCAACACCATCATAGTTGGGTACTTCAATACTCCATTATCAGCAATAGATAGATCATTCAAGCAGAAAATCAACAGGGAATTGAGAAAGCTCAACAAAACCATAGAACAGGGCTGGAGAGATGGCTTAGTGGTTAAGCACTTACCTGTGAAGCCTAAGGACCCCAGTTCGAGGCTCGATTCAGGACCCACGTTAGCCAGATGAACAAGGGGGCGCATGCATCTGGAGTTCGTTTGCAGTGGCTGGAAGCCCTGGCATGCCCATTCTCTCTCTATCTGCCTCTTTCTCTCTCTTTGTCACTCTCAAATAAATAAATAAAAATGAACAAAAAAATTTTAAAAAAAAACACAGAACAATTAGACTTAACAGACATCTACAGAACATTCTACCCCAAATTCACAGATTGCACATTCTTCTCAGCAGCCCATGGAACCTTCTCTAAAATAGATCATATACTGGGTCACAAAGCCTGCCTCCATATAATTAGGAAGATTGACATAATTTCCTCCATGTTATCAGATCACAGTGCTATATTGCTAGAAAGTAACAACAAAAGAAGCACCAGGAATCCCATCGGCTCCTGGAAACTAAACAACACATTTTAAAACAATAAATAGGTAGTAGACAAGATAAAAATGAAATTGTAAAATTTCTAGAAATGAATGACAATGAGAACACATGGTACCAAAACTTATGGGACACAATGAAGGCAGGAAAATTCATAGCATTAAATGTCTTCATAACAAAGACAGAGAGATCCCAAATCAATAACCTAACCATCTATCTAAAGGCACAGGAAAAGCAAGAAGAATCCAATGCAAAAAGCTCCAGATGAAAAGAAATAATTAAGATTAGAGCAGAAATTAATGAATTGGAAACTAAGAATAAATTAAGAAAGTTGATGAAACAAAGAGCTGGTTCTTTAGAAAAATAAACAAGATGGACAAACCACTGGACAATTTGATCAAGCAAGAAAAAGAGATGCTTCAAATTAACAAAATTAGGAATGAAAAAGGAGAGATCACAACAGATACAAGTGAAATTGGGACAATCATCAGGACTTATTTCAAAAACCTCTATTCCACAAAACTGGCTAATATGTAGGAAATAGATGAATTCCTGGACACAAACACCTACCAAAAAGCTAAGCTCAGAGCAGATTAATCTCCTAAATAAACCTATAACACCCATTGAGATTGAAAAGGTAATCAAAAACCTCCCAAAAAAGAAGAGTCCAGGACCCAATGGCTTCTTGGCTGAATTTATCAAACCTTCATGGAAGAAATGAAACCAATTTTTCTCAAACTATGTCTCACAATTGGAGAATAGGGAAAGCTTCCCAACTCTTTCTATGAAGCTAGTACTACCTTAATACCAAAACCAGGCAGAGATGCCACAAAAAAAGAAAACCATAGGCCTATTTCCCTGATGAACTTAGATGCAAAGATTCTGAAAAAAATCCTTGCAAACCGAATCCAACAACACATCAAAAGCATTATCTACCTTGATCAAGCAAGCTTCAGCCCCGGAACACAGAGGTCAACATAATGAAATCTATCAATGTAATACACCACATAAATAAGGTTAAACACAAAACCACATGATCATTTCAACAGATGCAGAAAAGGCTTTTGACAAAATACAACATCACTTCATGATCAAAATATTGGAGAGAATTGTTATGGACGCTGTATATCTCAACATATTAAAGGCTATGTATATAAAGCAACTAAAGCCCAAATAATACTTAATGGAGAATCTGAAGGAATTCCCATTGAGATCAGGAACAAGACAAGGGTGTCCGCTCTCACCTCTCCTCTTCAATATAGTACTGGAAGTCATAGCTCAAGCAATAAGATAGAAGAAAGAAATAAAAGGGATACAAATTGGAAAGGAAGAAGTTAAGTTAGCCCTATTCACAGATGACATGATTCTGTTCGTAAGAGACCCGAAAGCCTCCATCTCAAAACTCTTAAAGTGATTAACTCCTTCAGCAAAGTAGCAGGATACAAAGTCAATGTACAAAAAACAGTAGTCTTTCTATATGCAAAAGACAAAGATAGAGAGAAAGAAGTAGTGACAATGTGTCATTTTCAATAGCAACAACAAAAAAATAAAATAAAATACCTTGGAGTAACATTAACCAAGGATGTGAAAGACCTATACAACGAAAACATAAAAACACTCAAAAAAGTAATTGAAGAAGACTTGAGAAAAATGGGAAGACCTCCCATGCTCCTGGATAGGCAGAATTAAAATTGTGAAAAAAGGGGCTGGAAAGATGGCTTAGAGGTTAAGCGCTTGCTTGTGAAGCCAAAGGACCCCAGTTCGAGGCTCAACTCCCCAGGACCCACGTTAGCCAGATGCACAAGGGGGCACACGCATCTGGAGTTCGTTTGCAGAGGCTGAAGGCCCTGGTGCACCCATTCTCTTTCTATCTCTCTTCTTGATCTCTTTCTCTCTGTGTGCTTGCAAATAAAATAAAACAAAATATATTTTTTTAATTTGTGAAAATGGCAATCTTACCAAAGGCAATATACAGATTTACTGCAATACCAATCAAAATCCCAACACTGTTCTTCACAGAGATAGAAAAATGATATCAAAATTCATATGGAAAGACAGAAGGCCTCAGATATCCAAACATATACTCAGCAAAAAAAAAAAAAAAAAAAAAACTCCTCTGGAGGCATCACCATACCTGACCTAAAGCTATATTACAAAGCCATAGTAATAAAAACAGCATGATACTGGCATAAAAACAGGAGTATAGACCAATGGAACAGAATTAAGGACCCAGACTTTGGGTCAATAACTACAGCTACTTGATATTTGACAAATGTCCTAAGTATATAGGCTGGAAAAAAAGACAGGACCAGGCAAAAGGGAGGGTGGGGTAGGAAGGGAGAGTAAGTGGGGTCGGGGGAGGGATACAAAACTGGACCCAAATGGCAATGGTACCATAAAATTCTATATCCAAAAAGACAGACTAAATGGTTGAACCTTCATCAGTTCTTTAGAGGGAATACCTGAATCACAGGGCCCTGGAGAGGGTATGATGAAGACTAACCTTAATGTTTTCCTGTTTCTCTCCCCACCCCCTTCTCTCTCTTCGATCTATCTCTTTTATATTACCTATCTTTTTCTTCCTTCTTTTCCTTGGCACTAACCTGTAACTCCTACTACCAGCATGTGGCTAACATCCACAATGAGCTGTAGCTCAGAGAGACCTTCAAGTTTTCCCAAAAGAAGACAGAATTCTGTCAGAGTACTTGATGACCCACCAAAGGTTAGTGTTAAGACCCTACTGCTGAAGACACCATATGCTGTTGGTACAGAACATGGAGTGACCTGGCTGGAATCTGGAAGAGAGTTAGTCCCCAAACAGTTAGCTCATCTAGTGCCAGAAGGTGCTACATGAGCAAATGGGGGGAAATGACCAACATCTGTCCAAGCAACTTGTGGTCTAAGCTACTCAGCAGCAAACAACTTGACATGATGCTCACACAAGTGCAATAGTGGCACACAGCCATGGTGGGAAACCAGCTGCTCTTGATTTGGCTAACTGATCTGCTCAGTGGAACAGAACCTATGGCTGGAGCTGGAAATCAAGCCAAAACCATATCCAAAATGAGCTCACTCTCCATTATCAAGCGCCCACCAATCATGGGCTATAAGAGGGCCTATACTTATTAAATTCTCTCTAAAAAAAATAAAGGTTATCCTATTTATCTGGCACTAACTTCACTCTCCATTGGAGAATTTGCTTATCTTTTTTAGATGGACACAGATTATAAGGAGAGAACCAGCCCACCACACCTCAAGAGGGCCCCAACTAAAACTAAGAGTATTTGGGGAAATGAGCAAGAGTGCTGCTTCCTTGGCACAAGGGTGAAGGAGATAAGACACAGAGAATACTCATCTCCTACCAAAACAGATATCCAGAGACACAGAGGCTCCCAACACCTCATTGCTGAAGCAGACCTAAAATGAACCCAACATGGCTCAAGGAAATTTGTGGAAGAGGGGGCCGAAAGAACATTAGAGCCACACATTGGGTCAGTATGCACAGAGACATAAAACCTAGTAGTCACAATTTGCAATTTGCAACCTCTTACCTATAACTGATGGTTAACCCCACAATACATGACCCATACTCCTCAACGAGGAGGGTCCCTGTGGAGGGGGAAGAACAGGGAGGATAACAATGGTACCAACATGACTGTATACACTGTGTACATAACTAATAAAAAAAATCAGTGTGGAGGATCTCAAAAAATTAGAAATTGTATTCCCATATGACCTACCTATACCAGTCCTGAACATATACCATGGGATTCTATATCCTATGAGAGAGTAGCTGCATATCAAATATCTATTGCTGCTCCAGTCACAATAGCTAGAAAATGGAATTAGCCTAGACACCCATCAACTGATGAATGGATAATGAAAATGTGATTTTGTGATGGTTAAATTCTTTTGTCAACTTGATAAGATTAGGAATCCACAGACATTCCTCTTGGGCAGGTCACTAAGGTTACTTCCAGAAAGGATAAACTAAAAGATGAACTCCTTTCTCCAGAGTGAGTGGTCCTCCCAGTAGTGGGTACATATAAGGAAGCTGTGAGAGCAAACAGTCCATTTTTTCTACCTGGCTGCCTATGCTACTTGTTGGTGAGTGCCTTTACTCCTACATGCATCTATTCTGTTCTGCTATTCTTTATGGGCTTCCCCTGGATTCTGTAAGCCAGAAATAAACCCTTTATTCCCATAAGCTTTCTTTGTTAGGGTGCTTGTCCCAGCAATGAAAAGGTAACTGCAAGAGATACCTATACACAGTGGAATTTTATTCAGCTGTAACAAATAATAAAATTATTAAATTTGCAGGGAAAAATAAATGGAACTGGAAAATATGATACTGTTAGATAACCTAAGGACAAATGGTATTATGTGAAAATCAATAAACTCTTTATAAGAAATAATTAACAGTTTTTGTTTGTTTTGATTATTGAGACAGGGTCTCACTCTATAGGAGAGGTCTGGAACTTTTGGCCATCTTCCTATCTTTGTTTAAAAGTGCTGGGGTTTCAGGCATGAGCCACATCTGGCTATTCTAACAAATTATATCTTTTTTGTCATGTGTAGTGCACATGCATGTGTATGCATGTTTATATATACATGGGTGGGTATACATGTATGTGTGCATTTTGTGAAGGCCAGACAATGATGCCAGGTGTCTTTCTCTGTCACTCTTCACCATATTTACTAAGGCAGAGTATATCACTTGAATTCAGAGCTCACTAATTCAGCTAGTCTAGCTAGCCCACTTGCCCCTGGGACTCTCTGACTCTATCTCCTCAGTATTGGGTTTGCAAGTAGGCTGCCATGCCCACTCCAGCATTTACATGGGTTTGGGGGTCTAAATTCTGGTCCTCACATGTATGTGGCAATAACTATCCGCTGGCCATCTCCACAGATCCAGTCTAACAATTTAAAACCTAACTCCACAGAAAAGGAAATGAGAGGAGACATTACTTCTGAAAATGTAAATAAAGAAATATGGAATATAAACTTTTACAGCACAGAACAAGCATGAGGCTGATGTAGAAATAAAACACTAGCATATTGGTTTCTTTTTTCTTTTTTTAAAAAAATGTTTATTTATTTATTTAAGCATTCACAGAGAGAGAGAGAGAGAGAGAGAGAGAGTGAGTTAGAGTTGCCAGGGCCTCTGCCACTGCATGCACCACTCTGTATCTAGCTTGGCTTTATGTGGGTACTGGGAAACTGAACCCAAGTCTTTAGGCTTTGCAAGCAAGAGCCTAAACCACTGAGCCATCTCTCAGCCAAGTTTCTTTCTTTTTTTTCCTAAGGGCTTAGAATCAAACCCAGGGCCTTGCACGTGGAAGTCAGTTCTCTACCAGTAGACTATATCCCCAGAACCCTAATATATACAGATATATACAGAGAGAGAAATTACGTTTGCTACAATGTATAATGTGCTTACCTGATGCCTTTACTCAGAGGATCTGGCATCCTGTGAAGTTGAAAAGGCATCTTGAAGAAAAATCATTTCTGCCAGGAGACAGGCTCTGCTGGGAAGCCATGGTAAATTGCAAATTGTGACCACTAGGTGAATTTGTAGATTACACTATCTAGATTCAACAAAATTAACCTTATAAATGAATACAATGCTTCAAAAGATTCTAAAAACAGAACTGCTTAAATCTAGTAACTTCAGTGCAAACACAAATGAAAAGCAAGAAAATAGCCAGGTGGGGATCAAAATTCAATGTCATTCTTAGCTATGTAGCAAGTTCTGGGCCAACCTGCACTAACATGAGACTATCTCCAGAAAGAAAGAAGGAAAAAAGGAGACAAAGAGAAAGAAAAAAGTTTATATGGCTATTGTCCTTTCTGTGGCTAGCACAGATCAATAAGTAGTAACATTAAATATTTGTTGCATGAAAGAATACTAAGGAAATCTGATAAGCAATTTTGATTTCTTACATTATGTGGACCTGTATCTGAGTGCAACTACAGAAATTGATCTTTATGGATAAAATTATATAAAAGGTAAACATATTTCAAACTTTCACATAGCTATCTCTCATGCAAAAAAAAAAAAACAAAAAACTACAGGTGGATGTATTCTCATATAACAGATTCCTCATGAATCTTATTTGAAGTATCTTTCACAATGTGTCCTCACTCATTTAAAGATATAAGGGCGACTGTTCTGCATGTGGGTATCCAGAGAATACCTTACACCATTCAGAGACAATGAGAAGTAGACCATAGTTATGCAGATCTCTAGAATTCTGTAAATTAAAGACACTGCTGACTTACCCACGAGAGAACACTTTCAAGTTTTGGTTAAGTATATTGTCAACAGCGCCATCAATGGTAACAAACCGGAAAGCAGGGGAAAAAATGATGTTAGAAGACAGAAAAATTAGAAAAAGCTAAGCTTAAAAACAGCAAAGGGGGACAGAAGTGAACCTTAGAGAAGCCCTTAGGAAGTACAGCAAGTGAAAGTCTTCAATGAGCTTTCAGCCCTATAAACCAGAACAAGGTATTTCTACAAATTATCTTTGATTAAAAAGATGCTCCACTAGATATCGCAAACTACTTGGAATTCTGTGGCGACGGATTGGCAAGAAATTAATTCGTTAAGTGACAGTTCAGATTCGTGGAGGTTTCAAAGAAAATGAGGAAC
Organism: Jaculus jaculus; assembly: GCF_020740685.1. NCBI lineage: Eukaryota > Metazoa > Chordata > Mammalia > Rodentia > Dipodidae > Jaculus > Jaculus jaculus. The sequence continues at coordinate 64,295,097 of NC_059109.1, forward strand.
CCATGGAAGATTTTGGTTTCTGGTTTCAATGAACACTTACGCTGAGACTTGAAAAGCGCAATAGGAAGTTGATTTGGCCATTTTTACTGGAGCTTTGCAAAGGAGAATACCCTTCTGCAAGACCAGGAAAAGAAGAGCAGCGAGCGCGGCGCTCAGCGCCTGGGGGATGAGGGTGGAGACACTGAAAGGCCTTCTGGACTCCCAGGGGTTCTGGGGACCGGAAGCTCTAAAGCCCAGCGCAGCCCCAGGGCACCTGGCCAGCCCGCAGATCCCGGACGCGGCGCTGTTCTCCCCACCTGGGATGCTCTGCCACCTGGACTCGTCTCGCCGCAGGGCCCTCCGCAGCCATGTTGCGCCAGATCGCCTTTCTCCGGCGGTTGCAAAGATCCCGAGATAGTCACGAGATAAATGCGGCCGGCCGAGCGGCTTTCTTCCCGGGGACCTGGCGACTCTGCGGAAATCCTGCAGTCCGCGGAGGTGGCGGGGGCGGTGGGTCCCGCCTCCGGCCCCTCCCCGGCCGGGCTCGCTTCCCTCCCCTCAGCGGCGAAGCCAACCTGCGCGCTGTGGCCCGCGCCAAGCTCGAGGAGGACGGTGGCTTTCTGGGCCCTTACTTGCTCATTGGGACTTTGTTGTTTCCCTTAAGTTTTTCTTTCTTAATGCCCAGCAGCCACTCCCAACGAACATAAAACGTTCGGCTTTGCCATACATGTGTATATATATATAATTTTTTTTTAATTATTTGAGAAAGAATGGGCGCGCCAGGGCCTCCAGCCACAGTAACCTAACCCCAGACGGGGGTGGGGGGTTGGGGGGTCGGCGGTCCATTTGTGTATCTGGCTTAGGTGGGTCCTGGAGAGTCTAACCGGGATCTTTTGAGTTTTCAGGCAAAGGCCTTAACCGCTAGACCATCTCACTAGCCCCGACTTTACCTCTTATATGAATTTACAAAGTAACCAAACCGTGTAAAACGGACGCAACACTTGATGTACATATATTTGTGTTTATTTCCAGAATATAGAAACTGGTGGAACTTCCTAGAACACAACAATGAAAATAAGGAAGCCAATCTTTCGGTATAAGGGACCCTGAGCATCCAGTTCTCATTTCCTGTACTTAAAGATTTCCCAGATAACCACCTAAAGAACCACAACACCCCAACATCACTCTACCCTATTACTATTCCCTGAAAATTGCCAAAAGTTGCCCTGCATATGTATTTTACCATATTTACTGTCTGCATCCACCATCAGTGCCACCACGCAGTAAGCAAATTGAGGGCAGAAGTAGTGCATCCCCAGCACCTAGAACAGTGCTAGCAGATTTAATAATTGGGATTGAGTGAATGACTTAGGGTAAAGCAATGTATCTACTGTCACACTGCTCACCAGTACCAAAGCTTAAACAAACCCGGCCCTGTTAACTCTCACTCTAGTGAATTTAGTAACCAAGAATACTGAGAATAGATCCAGGTAAACTGGCTAGCAGTACACCTAGGCCAAGATTTTCCAGTTGAGGAGTTTTGGGCGAACACATTTGTGTTAGTCCATTTTACCTTGCAATAACAAAATGCGTGAACATGAGTTGCTTTATAAAATTATAACATTTACTTAATTTGGTTTTAGAGGATGAACATTTAAGACTAGACAGCCCAAACTCTTTGGCCTCTGGTGAGATCCTCATGGCAAATAGCATGGAAATGGTGGAAGCATGAGTGGAAGAAATCCAATGCTAAAACAGTAAACCAGGGAGATTAGCCGGTCAGACTCATTCTTTTATAACAACCAACTCTAGTAAGAGCTGACAAACTGAAAAACAATCAACATTAATCTTTTTCAAGGCAATGCCCTTAATGATCTAAGTACTTCCCATTGGACCATCTCTGTAGCCTCCTGTGCCTTATAATATGTAAACTCTACTTTTTATTAATAAGAGACTTTTCCAGATATCAGGATATTGTAATTTGGTTTATACAAAGGCCATGATATTTGGCTATCAATAAGCATGGATCACCATCTCTGGCTAAAACTCTGTAATTTTAAGATGATTCTTATCTTGTTCATGCTAGTTTTGCTGGAGGATTATCACTGAAGTTATAATCTAAATCTTATAAAAAGTGACTTATTGTGGTCTGGAGAGATGGCTTTGAAAGGCCCAAGAATTCAGAAGCTCAGAAATACTATCACGCTCCAAGGGGAATTTAAGCCGGCCCCCTGCATACCTCAAACTCCAGGCTTTACTCTCTGTTGGAAGCAAGTAAAGAATCCCTCTTCTTATTATAACAGAGCTGGCTCCTAATATAAAACTAGGTAAAAGGGCATGAGATAGCCCTCAAGGATGGGAAATGAGTAATGAAGTGAACCACTTATTTGATTTCTGTAAATAGCCTGCACTATAAGCCTTACACTATAAGCCTTAATAGCCCACACTGTAAGCCTTAGTAGCTCGCACCATAAGCTGTAGCAGCCTGCCTCAGACCACCAAGGTCATAGGAGGCTGATACCATACTCTCCTACCCCCACCTAAGGAACTGCGCAAAGGCTGACCTCCAAGGTCATAGGAGATTGGTACCACACTCTGCTACTCCCACCCAAGGACCTGCGCAACTGCTGACCACCAAGGTCATAAGAAAATGATTGGTCCACGAGGGCCTTGAACAAATTAAACTAATTGGCTTAGAAATTATGGGGTGGCACAAACTGACTGGCTAACACCCTGCGGGCTCCTGATATTAAAAAATGATTGGTCTAATGCACAGGCTTTGTTAGAAACCCTATAAAAACTGTCCTGTTCCTGCATTCGGGGCTCTGCAGTCCTCTACCCCTGTGAGGTGTACGACTGTGGGCCCCAGCACGCTTGGAATAAAATCCTCTTGCAGTTTGCATCAAGACCGCTTCTCGTGAGTGATTTGGGGTGTCGTCATATCCGGGCAGAACGTGGGGGACCCCCTGCTGGGGTTTTTTCCTTCAGCTTAGCGGTTAAGTGCTTGCCTGTGAAGCCTAAGGACCCTGGTTTGAGGCTCAATTCTCCAGGACCCACATAAGCCAGATGCACAAGGTGGTGTATGCATCTGGAGTTGATTGCAGTGGCTGGGCGCCCTGGCACACCCATTCTCTTTCTCTCTCTCCCTCTCTCTCTTTCTGTTGCTCTCAAATAAAAATAATTTTTAAGTGCCTTATTGTGATTTTGTTCTTAGAAAAACTGAAAAATTTTCCAATGTCTTAGGAAAATCCTATATACAGACAATGTTAATATACTTTGTCTAAGCATCATGTAAGTCATAAATATTTCTTTAGTTAAACTTTAAAATTGTTCAATGGTAAAAGATACTTATTTAAGAAATTACTTTGTGTCTGTCATATTGTCTCTAATGTCACTCAACAATGACCTAGTTTTATTTTATTCTTGAGCTACGTATACTCAGTCTCAGTCAAGATTTCACTTAATTAATGGTCTCATTTCTGGTACCTTAAGTTAATTGCTTATAGAGATATTGATACTTAAGACATGTTTCCTGCCCTAGAAGAATAATCTTAAATTGCTGTTCTACTTACAGTTGGGGGGGGGGGTAATTGGTACTTGAATTGGTATACAGACTAGTGAAAGTTGTTTTCAAACATAGGTGCTAAGTTTTTATATTGTCTTATCTTTTCTTGGCATATAATTTCTAAATTAGATCAATTGCCTTAAAAGCTATTGATAAACTAGTTTTCAGGGCTACTACAATGTTCTGCCCATACTTACAACTGACAGATACTTAAAAGATAGAATGTGTATGCTTTCTGTGTTCCAAATATAACTTACACTGTCACCTTACAACTAAACTTAAATATTAATCAGAATGATTTAAAACTCTTGTGTCATTCTCTAACCAGATCTACTTTGCTAACCAAGTATGTTCTAAACCCTTTTATCTGATCTGTTTTGCTAATCAGATATGTACAGTCTCTCTGAGTAATTAATAACCATATGTAAAAGTCAAAAGCAATTGGAAACATTGGAGTTAAAAGGATAACCAATATTGTGTTTCCTGCTCTCAGGTCAGAAGGCCATAGGAGATGATGGGATAGTTCTAGCTACTGGTCAGTTACTTGTCTTCTTGATCTGAGAGGATATGGAGACCCAGAGATAAATTCCAAGTCAGTGTATCTACAACAGAAGAGTTACATCAGAGAAAAATCAGTCCTCCGGGCTTCCCAAAAGAGGGAGAACCACTTGGTCAGCACAGCCTTGACTTATCCTAGCAGATGACAAGTCTGAGAGTTGTAGAACTCACAGGTCCCTAAAAGTCTCTCCTACAGTGCCATCATTGTCCTCCAAAATATACAGTTAATTCTGGAAGCCTACATGGTCTTAATCACCCAGTAAGAAAAATATAATTACAAAATGTTAGGTACAACATAAACATTGAGTCAGATTAATAGGCTCACCTGTCTGATGCTGACTTCCAATATTAGGCTCTAACATTAATTCATACTGTTCTGCCCAGTTCTCGGCACCCCCAGTGACCACCAAGGAGAACCAAACACCTATGCAAAGGCAAGGAGCTTTTATTTTGGGCTTAAGCTCAGACTCTTGACTTCACCAATGCAGTGGGTCTGTACAAGAGCCCCAAGTAGCAGGAGGGTAGGGTTTATATAGGAATTCAAACAAAGAAGTAAGGGATAGATACATGATTGGTTGGCTTAAACAGTAAATGCACTTGTACTCTTCTGATTGGCTTGGGATTTTGGCAGGCAAAGTTGGGGTCAGGATGGAGGCAGGAGCTAGGGGAATCCCAGCAGATGAGGTAATCTCCATTGTGATGGGCTGGGACAGAAAAGCAGAGAGGACAGGACTCAGGCATGTCCTGGGCATGTCTAGGCTAGGGGTGACTCTGGCCTTTGGGTGGACATCTCCCCTAACCATATGTTGCCTTCTGGCTAAATGGAAAACCTGAAAGTTAGGCCTAGTCAGGACAGCACCTTACTGAATCCCTTCATGGCGTTAATTTAGTTTTCTCCCACTGCCTGTCCCTGATTAACTTCACCTACCCTGACCCCAGTTCCGCTCACCTGCCTTAGCCAGAATCAGAGCTATTCCTCAGACCCCCTCCTTCCTTAGCCCATCCTCTATGTAATCCAGGGATAAGTACACTGCCACCCTAATGGACTGACTCTCAAATTTAAACTCTCTTGTGTTCCTACTCTTCCCCTGATCCCAAAATGCCTCTCTGCCTCTTCTTTTGCCCCAATTCCTTACCTTTGAATGCCCATCCTCCCTTTTACGCCTGGTGTTTTGATGTCATAGCTATTGACAAGAGTAACAAGCTCCTTTATTCTCCCTTCTGTTTCCTCATGGTATGCACTGAGCCCATCTCCCTCTCCTATATAAACTGTGTCTGCCAGTGACTGCCCTGAAGCCAGCTTAATACAGGGATTGTATGAGATGTCTCTGCTTCTCTCACGACCAAGTCATAACATGCTATGCTGGCACTACCAATCTCACCACTCTGCCATCTCTACCCACAATGAAACTGCCTCTTCATCACTTTCCCGGAAGGGATACCCATTGGCTGCATTATCCAGCCCCTCCCATAAGAACTCATTGCCCTTACAGTCAACATGCAGAAATTAACCTTTGTCTCTTATCATCAACAAAAGGCTGGAATGTTAGGTTGAGCCAGGCTCCCTAAATGGAGTCACCACATGGAGACAGAGACATAAGTAGATTATCCACATGCCTCAAGAAACCATCCAGTCATTATCCCTTCCTTGCCTAACAATTACCCCCACCACCACCATTTCATGATTTCCTGCCCCCTTATCTTGAAAGGTCACTGTTTTGGTCTCATACCCTAGCTATATGAAATGGCTAATGTAAAGAACAAAGTAGTTCTTATTCCTTCCTCACCTTCCCCCAACTGAAGAGGCCTATAAAACACACTATCTGGAATCTCAGACTGGCTGTGCTTCCCTCTTGAGAGTCAGTTCTGGCAGCTTGTGCTTTTCCCAAATAAAAATTTTCATCTTTGCCTCAGAGTGGTTTCCATGGTCTTGGTCACTCCTGAACCTTACAAGGAGTAGCAAAGGGAGTGCAAGTAATGTATTCTGTATGTGAATGGCTCATGTCATTGCCAACAGAGGAATGAGCACCACCTTATTTCTCATAAAAAAAAATCACAGGAAGTCCAATGTAAAAATATTTAAAGACATTTGAATTGTAACAAAAAGGAAGCAAACACAATTTGGATCGACAGTTGTAACTGTGTCAACCTTCTACTTTATCTCCACACTATATATCTTACTGAAAAATTAGTTTCACAAGACTAAGGAGACGGGGCCACTACTTTGGGTGACCAAAAAAAAGGAAAAAGAAAAACAGATGGGCAAATAACAATATTACTGAAATTGTGTAATTCAATTAAAAAAGTAATATATTAGTTCTATTGTATACTATATTACACTCCTGGCAGGCCTGGAGCTGGTTACATAGACTAGGCTGACCTTGAACTTTTAGTGATCATCCTTCTTTTATGCCTCTTTAGCACTGGGATTATAAACATGCATCACCACCTCCAACCCACAACTGCAATTTCAAGAGAAAAATGGAAACATTTTTAAAATGTAAAAGTAAAACTTTTAAAAGTAAAACTTCTAGCATTCTGCAAAGGACAAAAGAGAAATATTTCCTTTACCTTCTTGGCTTTAGTGTTTAGTGTTGCATGTTAATGAGTTTTCTGTTACTGTGGCAAATACCTGAGCTACTCAAGTGACATAGAGAAAGTTTGTTGTTGCTGTTGTTTTGTTTTTTGCTTGTTTGTTTTTCCTAGTAAGGTCTCTAGCTCAGGCTGGCCTGGAATTCACTATTTCCTCTCAAGGTGGCCTCAAACTCTAGGTGATCCTCCTACCTGTCCTCCTGAGTGCTGGGATTAAAGGCATGACCCACCACGCCCAGCTGAGATAGGGTTTTATTTGTCTCATAGTTTCAGAGGCTGGGTCTGTGATCAAACAGCTCTGAGCCTGGTGTGATGTCTCACGCCTTTAATCCCAGCACTTGGGAGGCAGAGGCAGGAGGATCACTATGAGTTCAAGGTCATCCTGAGACAGACAACATAGTGAATTCCAGGTCAGCCTGAATTACAGTGAGACCCTACCTCAAAAATAAAAATAAATAAATAAATAAATATCTATCTATCTATCTATCTATATATATACACACACATACATATATATATATTTATATATATGTATATGTATATATATATTTATATATATATTTATATGTATATGTATATATATATATTTATATATGTATGTGTGTATATATATACATATATATATATATACACACACACACATACATATGCACATACATACATACATACACACATACAGAGAGAGAGAACAAGCGAGCAGGAGAGAGAATGAGCGAGCAAGCACACTTTGGTGATTTATAACCATTGCAAGACAGCATATCATGGTAGAAGCACATGATGGGGCATAATTGCTCATCTCATGGCCAGAAAGCAAAAGAAAGGAAAAGGGCAGTGGTGTCTATTATCCCCTTCAACATGTTCCCAATTACCTACAGCTTCTTGCTGGACCCCATCTCTCAGTATTCCAAGCCCTCCCCATAGTACTAATTTGGGAACCATGTTACACATGGGTCTTTGGGAGACTCTTATCTAAATGGTAACCAGACTACAGTCCAAACTGACAAAAGACAAAAATATAGCATAAAAATTTTATTAATATTTTAAGTTTTGTACAAATTAGGATTCACATAAAATAAGTGAAAACTCCAAACACAACTGTGACCTGGAGCCTAACACATAATGGTGCAGTGAATAGGACACAAGTGAGAACTAATAGGCAATAAGCAACTGTGATCATGAGCTTAATAAAATGTATTATGTTGTGGAGCAATGAGTAGGATATATATGAGAATAGAAGATAAGCAACTATGATCAAGAGCCTAATAAAGAGCAATATATTGTTGCTCAGTAAGTAGGACACATGTGAGAACTTACAGAAGAAAAGTGTTCAGAATAGTCATTTCCAAATATCCAGTAGTCATTTCTGATTACTCTTTTCTCAGTATAGAAGGGAGATGTTTATGCTACCTTCATACAAGGAAATGTATACCCTGCTTTACATAGATACAGAGAGAGCAGACTTTCCTGCTGCAGCTGTTGGTCCTTGGTTGCCTTCACTTCAAAGCAGGTCCTACCTAATATGGCATCTGTTCTTGTAGAAATCTGGGCTCTATTAAAGCTCTTCTTTCTTGTGCCCCTTCAATTATTACCTTCAAGAAGCAATGCACTATAGTAATGACTTCCAGCCTGTTGTTAGTGTCTGTGAATTTCACCTTCTTTGTTTCTCTTCATTTTGTCAGCATCTCTGTAAATAGATCTTCTATTAAACTCTTTTCTCAGTGAACCTAAGTATGCCACCATTTTACAGTCCCCTTGACTAATATATAAGGAATCCTTTTCTCTCCACATAATGTTCAGCCTGTATTAATAAATGTGAGACAAAAACTTCAATATATTTTTTTACTCTTTTTTTATTTTTTTTATTTTTATTAGCATTTTCCATGATTATACAAACATATCCCATGGTAATTCCCTCCCCCCCCCCCACTTTCCCCTTTGAAATTCCATTCTCCATCATATTACCTCCCCATCTCAATCATTGTTTCAATATATTTTTAATATTTAGTTTATTTTGGGAGAGAGTTAGAATCAGTATACCAGCACTTTCTCTATTGCAAATGAACTCCAGATGCATGGCCCACTTTGTGGCTTTATGTGGGTACTGGGAAATCAAACCTGGGCTGTTAGGCTTTGCAAGCAACCACCTTTAACCACTGAGCCATCTCTTCAGCCCTCAATGTGATATTTGAAAGATGCCAAAACATAAGCCAATATGGGATGACCATGGCTCAAGCATAGAAAGGCACAAAAGCTAGAGTTCACTTAAGCATCTGAGAATTTTCTATGTGTGAAGTATGGTGAGGTACAGGTGATTCAGAAATAAATAATATTTATGCTTTTACTTTAAAAAGCAATAGGCAAAATAATCACAATGCAAGATAACAAAATTAATTAATTTTGTGTTTTGAGACATTATCTCTGCAGCCCAGGCTTGCCTGGAACTCACTATACAGTCTAGATTAACCTCAGACTTGTGACAATTCCACTGTCTCATCATCACAGGTGCTGGAATTACAGGCATGAGCCATTCCCAGCTTACATGAAATTAATGTAAAATGGATCATGGATATACACGTAACAATTTCTTAAAACTTCTAGAAGATAAAACAAAGAATCTTTAAAGGAAAAGGTAAAATATTGTATGTAAGTGACTAGAAATATATGGGAGAGCTAATGTGAGATAAGTGCAATTGTACATGCACACTCCTTTTGGTCCTGGCTCTCCTACTTCATGTAGGATACTATCTTTACAAAAGGAAATATATACCCTGCTTTTAAACAAATAAAATGTTACCATCCTAGAATGTACCTGAGATTTCTTAAATACATCATAAAAATTAAATAAAACTCAATGTATTAAGATAAACAATCCAGTTAATAAATAGGCAAGGAAGTTAGAGGCTGGGAAACTGCTTAGTGGTTAGAAGCTAGGAGAGGGCTCAGCAGATAGAGGCTGGAAGATGGCCCAGTGTTTAACGGTGCTTGCTTACAAAGCCTGTGTACCCAAGTTTGATCCTGCCCGCCCACATAAAGCTGGATCAAAGTGGCCCATGCTTCTGTGGTCCCAAAGCACAAGAGTCAGGAGAACCTGAAGCTTGCTGGCCTTTGTTTGTTAACGCAGAAAACACTCATCAAAGAAGGTGGAGGAAGAGCACAGGCACCTTATGGTTGTCCCTTGACTTCCACACGCATACCAAGATATGCATGTGTCCTCCCCCAACACACACACACACACACACAAAGTAAAGGAAGATTAAAAAAAATACTTTAAAAGTGGTTTAGGGAGATAGCTCAGTCAGAAAAATACTTATTGTGAAAACATGAGGATTTGAATTTGATCCTGAGAATGAACCCACACAATAAAGGCAGACATGGTGAAGGTAAAGGTTGCAGGAGGAATGACACCCAAAGTTGTCTTCTGGACTCCACACACCCCTGCTTGCACACATGCACATGCACACACACACACTTTTTTTTTTCCAAATGAAGGTGAACATCAGTCTTTAAGGAACTGCAAATCAAAACAACAATGAAATGCTACAATAGTCATGCTAAAGAGGTCAAAATTAAAATGGCCTTAACCATACTAACTCATGGCAAGGTTGTGGAACAACTAGAACTCTTATATAATGTTGCTACTTGTGCTAAATGATAAAAATATTAGAAAAACAATTTGAGAGTTTCTTAAAATGTTAGATAGACATGGTCTGAGGAGATTGTTTAGTGGTTAAAGGTGCTTGCTTGCAAAGGCTGCTGGCCAAGGTTCAATTCCCTCCCACTCACATAAAGCCAGATGCAAAGAGGTGCATTGTCAAGTTTGTAGCAGCAAGAGTCCCTGTCACTCTCCCCTACCCTAGCACACATGTACCAATAAATAAAAATCAAATTGAAAAAGTTAAATATATACTCCCATATGATTGAATTGTTTTTATCAAGTTATCAAATGGTGAAGCTAATATACCATCCTAGAAAATTTCTACCACATTTCCAAGATAAATAAAATTCACACAAAAACTTGTATCCAAATTCTCTTAGCAGCTTTACTTATAAAAACTCCATGTGTGCATTAGTAGGAAGATCAAGGGTGGTATACTCACATGATGGAACATTCAGCAACAAACACATGTAATAAGTCAATGCAAGCAAGCCCATGGATGAACTTCAAAATAACTGCACTGAATAGAAGAAGCCAGGTAAGTGGAGGCTATCTAAAGTTGATGAAGAAGTAAATTAATCTATAGTGATGAATGGTAGATTAGTTGTTGCCTACGATAAATGGAAATGGATGAGAAAATGGATGATCAAAGAATCTCTGTGAGAAATCTATGAAGAAATATCAGTGCTTTATATATTAGTTACTTTCCCATTACTGTGACCATATACATGATAAGAAGTAACTTAGGGAAGCAAAGGTTTATCTCAGTTTACATTTTTTTCTTTTTCCCCAAGGCAGGGTCTCACTCTAGCCCAGGCTGACTTAAAATTCATGGCAATCCTCTTACCTCTGCTTCCCAAGAGCTGGAATTAAAGGTGTGCACCACCATACATGGTTTTCTGCTTACATTTTGAAGGTACAATCCATCATAGTGGGGAAGGCATGTCAGCAGGAGTTCAAGGCAGCTGGTCACATTCAGTCCCCACTGAGAAAGCAGACAGCAATGAATGCTAGTGGTCAACTCATTTTCTCCTTTCTTAAAAAGTGACTTTTAGGGCTGGAGAGATGGCTTAGTGGTTAAAGCATTTGCCTATAAAGCCTCCCAGGATCATTTCCCAGGATCCACGTAAGCACAAGGGCCACATGCATCTGGAGTTTGTTTACAATGGCTACAGGCCCTGTCATGCCTATTTTCTCTCTGTCTGTCTCTCTTCTATCTCTGCTTGCAAATAAACAAATAAAAAACAAAAAAGCTTATCAAATTGCCCAGTAAGCACTTCTGTTATGTTCACACCCTTATATTAATGCTACTCTCACTTTTGGTAGAGAATCTTCTCTTTTCAGATGGCAGTGACCTTGGGACGACTCAGAAGGTATCATGGTGGTGGAAGGAAATGACTGCAGTGCTCAGTACTGCAATATCTCTATCACACCTCCCAAGGCTCAGGGTCTAATGCGGAAGAGGCGGCAGAAAGAATGTAAGAGCCAAAGGAAGGGCAGGACTCCATACAACATGCTCCCTCCAGACACAAAATGGCCTGGATTATCCATGGCCTCACAGTAACTGACACTACCTGCATAAGACCATCATAAGTGGAGGAAAAGATCATGACATCAAAAGTAAAAGAGAGACTGATTAAGATGGGGAGGGCATATGATGGAGAATGGAGTTTCAAAGGGGAAAGTGGGGGGAGGGAGGATATTACCATGGGGTATTTTTTATAATCATGGAAGTTGTTAATAAAAATAAACAAAAAAATAAAAAATAATTAAAAATAAAAAAGGCCAGCCATGGTAGCACATGCCTTTAATTCCAGCACTCGGAAGGCAAAGGTAGAAGGACTGTCATGAGTTTGAGGCCATCCTGAGACTACATAGTTCCAGGTCAGCCTGGGCAAGTGTGAAACCCTGCCTCAGAAAACCAAAAAAAAAAAAAAAGTTTTTTAACTTTTATTGACAACCTCCATATACACAGACAATATATCATGATCACAATCACTCCCACCAACTTCCCAGCTTTTCTTCCCAAATTCTCCCTCCACTAAATCCCTTCTACTTCCCAATTAGTCTTCTATTTTGATCTCATCATTTTCCCCCTCCTGTTTTGTAAGTCTTATGTAGGCAGCATCAACCACTGCTATGGCCATGGCCATTTTGTGTCTAGAAGTTAGCATTGCAAAGCACTCTGCCCCTTCCTTTGACTCTTAGATTTTCTCCTTTTTATCTATTCTTGAACCCCAGCCCAGGGAACAGTACTGCCCACAGTTAGGGTGGGTCATCCCACTTCAATTAACCTAATCTAGAAAATTCTTCACAGGTATTCCCAAAGTTTTTTCCCATGGTAATTTTAAATACTGTCAAGCTGACAATCAGATTAACCATCACAGTTTATGGTCATTATCTTAGTATAACAATAATTTCACAAGTAACAAAATTAATTACATTATATACATTAAATATGAACTTAATACACCATCTCACTAATGATAACATTCCATAGACAGACTTTCAATGGATTGAAAAGTATTTTGATGTATAGAGATAGATGTAAGGGCATTATCTTGCATAAAAAGATAAATTCACTAATTCATTTAACCAAGTACTACACTTAACACAATGAATGTCTTTTTAATTGCTCTTATTAAATCTTTCAACTGGCCTTAATAAATTTTATGATCACCAAGGAAACACAAGGCTTGAACTTTAGTTTTCACATTTCTATTCTTCTGGTCACCACCCTACTCAAACAATTCTTCCCTCATTTAGGAATAATTCATTATATTAAAAGAACATAAATAAAATTTTTAAAATAATCAAAAAACAAAGGGCCTGGGGAGATGGCTTAGCGGTTAAAGCGTTTGTCTGTGAGGCCAAAGGACCCAGATTTGATTCCCTAGAACACACATAAGCCATATGCACAAGGGGCACATGCATCTGGAGAGTTCATTTGCAGTGGGTAGAGGCCCTAGCATGCCCATTCTCTCTCTCTCCCATGTCTCTCTCCCTCCACTTGCAAATAAATAATATTTTTTAAATCAAGAAAAGAACAGTATAGCATATGAATAAATGCAATGTAAGTCAACATTCCATTTTATTCATGTGATCAGCTTGCCTATGGTTAACAATCAATTTGTATGATCAAAAAGTATGAGTCAATAAACCTTGTAACCTTGAGATTCTATCTGCCCTTTTGAAGAATTATAGATGATTGTGATGCGATTTACCACTCTAACTTCTGAGTGTGAGGTACAATAAGTCACCACAGTTGTTGAGAGGTTTTACTTCATTTTAAAGCTATAGTACAGATACCTGAACTCCACTCAAGGACCACTGAAGTCTTTAGTGTGGCGCATGAGAAGCTCTGAATGCTAAGATGGTAGAATTAAAGGTTCTCTCAAATCTAAGCTTCTATATTTAGTAGAGAAACTGAATAGACTGGAGATTAAATGATACCATGGAATTATTAATCTTATACACAATGATTATGTTATTTGGGAAATACACATATAGCAACTAAATATGCCATTTTATCTGTATCTTTCAATTGAATTAGGGAATACATAATTAAAGCTGATAATAGGGCTGGAGAGATGGCCTAGCGGTTAAGCGCTTGCCTGTAAAGCCTAAGGACCCTGGTTCGAGGTTCGGTTCCCCAGGTCCCACGTTAGCCAGATGCACAAGGGGGCGCACGCGTCTGGAGTTCGTTTGCAGAGGCTGGAAGCCCTGGCGCGCCCATTCTCTCTCTCTCCCTCTATCTGTCTTTCTCTCTGTGTCTGTCGCTCTCAAATAAATAAATAAATAAATAAATAAATAAACTTAAAAAAAAAGCTGATAATAGAGATACATGTTTCCACTCTACTATTTTTTCAGATTTATTTGTTTGAAATTTCTCATGAGAAAATACGGAGGTCTGGGAAGATGGCTCAGTGGTTAAAGGCATATACTTGCACATACAGCCACAAAAGCATTGGATTGATAGCATCAGCAAGAGACCCTGAAGCATACACACACACACACACACACACACACACACACACACACAAATAAATAAAAATACACTGAGAAGAAAAGGCTATTAGAAAAGCTATTGGTGTTTATACATGAGATACTATTAGTTTTTTTTTGGTTTTTATTTTTATTTATTTATTTGAGAGCCACAGATACACACACAGAGAGAGAGACAGGAGGGAGAGAGAGAGAGAGAGACAGAGAGAGAGACCGAGAGAGAATGGGTGCACCAGGGCTCCAGCCACTGCAAATGAACTCCAGATGCCTGCGCCCCCTTGTGCAACTGGCTAACGTGTATCCTGGGGAATCAAGCCTCGAACCGGGATCCTTAGAATTCACAGGCAAGCCCTTAAGCACTAAGACATCTCTCCAGACCAAGATACTATTACTTTTAAAAAATATTTAATTAATGTATTTATTTGAGAGAGAAAGAGATGCACAGAGACTGGGTGCACCAGGGCCTCCAGCCTCTGCACAACAGACTCCAGGCGCATGCTCCACCTAGTGCATCAAGCTTACTGTTGGGTATTTGGGAATGAAACCTGAGTCTTTAGGCTTTGCAAGCATGGTCCTAAACTGCTAAGCCACCTCTTCAGCCTGGTATTACTTTCACCATAATGATTTATAGTTTTTACTAAGACCAATAAGATTAATCCATGTGATTTTTTTTTTAATCCTACTTGCAAATCCTCCTGGGATTTTTTCCCCCCTAGGGAAAAGCAACCAGTGTCAGTTTGGAGGCGTAACTCTAACCCAGCGCTTGCCTAGCATGAGCGAGTCTCTGAGTTCCATCCCTAGCATCACAAAATACAAAAAGGAAAAAATAAAAAAAAATAAAATGCTAATGATATTCAGTGGCCCAAACTGGATTTTTACAAGGAAAGTGACATTTATTTAAAAAGCAGGGTTTTTTTCCAGTTTATTTCTATTTTATTTTTTCTTCATTTTGAATTTGTAATGGTTTTGTGCATCATCAACAACAACAAAAGCTATCCAGTGTTACTGAGGGCAGTTTAGGTCGGTTTATAATTCGACGAGTAACTTAATCTACAGAACTGTTTTCCCAATGACAAATACAGCAAAAATTACATGCGAACTGTGTGGCTCTAAGCATCACGGGAGCACTCCGGCAACACGTGTACTAAGTGTTCATGGACAGCAACAGCAGAAAGCATACTACCTTCCCATAGCACGGGCTTGTCAGTCTTTTCCTGGACCTAGGCTTCTCCTTACTTTCAACCGAATGGGACGTTTCCAGAGTCCCAGGCAAGGTATGAGAACGTACCCTCACCTAAGAAGCCGGAAATTGCCAGAGGTGAACGCAAAGTCTCCTCGGACGGGATTGGGACAAACGGATTACCCCGTAGCTAGGTTCAGTTGCTAAGGCATCAACGGTTTCGCAGGAAGAGAGGGGCGGTGCATTCCCATTTGCCGTCGTATGAAACCCTCTTACTGCCCAGCGCATAGGTTCCGGAGCAAACTCAGCTCCTCTAATTAGCGACCGGAAGACGAGGCGAAACTGGGAGTGACGCCTGTGAGCCGCGGAGGATTGTGGGAGGAGGTTGTCTCCAATTTCTCCTCCCCCTTCCGCGCCCCCACTCCCGGCCAAGATGTCTGACATGGAGGATGATTTCATGTGCGATGATGAGGAGGACTACGACCTGGTGAGGCGCAGGGGACTGGACCCTGGGGCTGGAAATGGTGTCTGGCTCTGCGGGCCGAGACCGAGGCGGCGGCCTCCCTCGCACAGCGAGTGCCTCTCGTCGCTTTTGGCGGCGCGGTGACAGGACGGGTTTACTCCTCCCCTTCCCGCACCCGGCCTGGGCCCGGCCTCTCCAGCGTGGGGGAGGGGAGAGGGCCCGGGCCCTCCAAGTTAAAGCACCACCCGGGTGAACGCTGGCGGCGGTTCTCGGCGCCTGGGCCTCCTCCCCGCCGCGTGAGCCCAGGCGGGGACCGTGCGGGTCTGGGCCTGGCCGTCCCCTTTGGGCCCTGCGTTCGGGGCAGCTCTCCGCGCCTGCACGGAGCTGGGCCCAAAGGCTGTGGCCACAGTGCCCCCGCGCTCCCTGAGGGCCCCGAAACATTCGGTAGGCTTCTCCTGGGTCACTGGGGGGGTCTAAGGAAAAGGTGCTGGAGACTGCAAAAGCAGCTGAGGAAAAAAAGGGGATCGAACTACTTGTTTGGTTCTTTAAAAAGAGAGAAAACAATGTTTGGTTCTTTAAAAAGAGGAAAAACAAAACTCAGGAGGAAGGTTGGTGGTCACTTGTTATTGTTGGGCCTAGATGGAAGTTACGGCTGATAAAGGAATTGAACATCTGTCCCAGATTTAAGATTTCGTTAACAGCATGGAAGTAACGACTTTATTTAGTTGAATGTTGATTTTCTAAAAAAGGGCTCACTTTTTGAGGGAATTTGCAGGCATAAAAACCTGGTTGTGTTTCTTACTGATATTCAAAAACACACGTGTGAGGAAACTAAGAAATCTTCACCAATTATTAGCACTGACTCTCTTTGTTTTCTTGTATGTTATGGTGATGATGCCTTTTTGTCAAGTTGTGAACTACATTCTTTAAGAAGTGTGACTTACAATTCTTCATATAGGTGAATCCGTAAGTCATTTCTAGTTTTTGAAAAGAATGAATAATTTGCTAAAGGAAATGCTTCTAGTTACTTGAAAGTCATAATAGAGACAGAGTTTGGTAATTCTTGAAATCAAACGTAGGGTTTTGCTGATGAAGGTTTGTCCAAACCAAGGCAGTTAGTTGCAGGCTCTTCCCCCCAGTTTAGTAACAACTTGCAATTAAACGAGGTTTTTTTTGTTTAATTTCTATTGTAAATAGTTTTGTGACTGTCAGTGTTTCTTTCAAATGTTTAGGTTTTTTTTTAAGGTGGTAGTGTTTTTAAATATCTTTGCTTATCTTAACTAATAGTGTATTGAACACACAACTTATTACCACTGTGGTTTACTTGAGGGTGACTATTGAAAATGCAGTGTAGGAATGCCTTTCAGAATCTTAACCATCCCATGAAGTACCCCATTGAGTTTTTCAAGAGTATTAATTGAACATAAAATGCTTGAAATTGGCTCTATTCCCCAGCTTTCTAGTGCCTTTACTGTGTAGTACAGTAAAGTTAAATATGTTTCTATTTTTTAAAAATAGTCTTAACAAAAAGCTTCAGATTTTACACTACTACTTAAGCTGTTTTTAAGCACTTTGTTGAATAGTTCTTCTGTCCCTCCTCCATTTCTTATGTAAATAACCTTCTAGATGCCCAGTCATGAGCTAGAAGCTGTTAGGCTTCCTTTTTTTGGGGGTGTAATAACTTTTTAGTAATTTATTTTTTATTTTGTAGTTAATATCCTTCAATCATTGAGTTTAAAAAGATGAAAGAGGCTGATTGCCATTTCATGCATACATACTGCCAGACATTTGTATTTTATTTGAATAGTTGTTTTTACATCAGTCTTTTTTGTGTTCCTATTTAAAAAGCCTTCACAAATGATTTGCTGTCTAATGGGATCTTCTTTTCCCTTGAGAAAAGGTCTCATTAAGTTGCTGAGGTTGGCCTTGAACTTGCATTTGTCTGTCTCAGCTGAGATAACAGGCCTGTACCACCTCGCCCAGTTCAGTTGCCCTATTTTTTTAATGTGTGTGTTAGATAATTATCACATTTTAGTTAAAATGTTAAGTAGCATTATGAGTACTTCTGAGTGCAGTAATCCTCAGCCTGTCTTAAATTCATTATCCATTGGTAAATTTTAATGCCATGAAGCACTTTTTTTAATACCGTTTATTTTTCTTTTTTTTTTTTGGTTTATTTTTATTTACTTATTTGAGAGCGACAGACAGAGAAAGAGGTAGAGAGGGAGAGAGAGAGAGAGGGAGAGTGGGCGCACCAGGGCCTCCAGCCACTGCAGACGAATTCCAGATGTGTGCACCCCCTTGTGCATCTGTCTAACGTGGGACCTGGGGAACTGGGGTCCTTAGGCTTCACATGCAAGCACTTAACCGCTAAGCCATCTCTCCAGCCCTAATACCGTTTATTTTTATTTTATTTATTCGAGAGCAGCAGGGTGAGAGAGAATATGGGCACACCAGGCCTCCAGCCACTGCAGATGAACTCTAGATGCATGCACTCCCTTGTGCATCTGGCTTACGTGGGTACTGGGGAATCAAGCCTTGAACCGGGTCCTTAGGCTTCATAGGCAAGTGCTAAATCATTAAGCCATCTTTCCAGCCCCCATGGTGCACTTTTTGTATTTGCCTTGTCTATTGCAAATAGGTAGCTAGGATATGACCTATAAAACTAAAAATCTGTTTCTTATTTCTTTAATTCAAAAAAGTAAATAATTTTTGCCCAGTATTTAAGAGAGAACAAACTTGAAAGAAGAAACAAATGTAGAAGAAATTTAATATATTTGAGCTCTTATTTCTAAGATCTGTTTAATTTTGATAAGAGGTAGGAGCAGGCATTTTGTAAGCACTGTAATTCATGTAGCAGTAGGAGATGGTGCTAGAAAATGCCTTTTAATACAGTGCAAACAATGTAGATTTGTAGATTATTTGCTGAACTAATCATGATAAATAGTAAGTGCCCTCTTTAAAATGTTAACTTATAATAGTGTATGTTATCTATTGTAATTAGGCAATTTAGTCATGGTAACATCAAGTTACTTAATATATATAGTAAATCCTTTTTTACAGAGAATTTAAGACAAACTGATTTCATTCTAAGTTTCTCTTTAGAGTCTTACTATCTAGTTAGGGTATCATACATTTAAGTGTAATTATTGAAAAAAGTAGCATGGAAATCATTGTCCATGAAAAGAATAGCTTCACATACTTACATATTTTGCCAAGCTGTGAGCCTCATTATATTTCCCTAATTTAATTCGTAGCATCAGTAAGCACCATTAAATCTCTCGTATTTAACTCGTAGTTGAAATTAGTAAATGAATGATTATTAGTCTGGTTTTCCTTATGTGGGAAGTTTTGTTTGTTTTGGTTTTGGGGTTAAAGGTGTGAGCCACCATGCTTAATATATAGTAGGGTTTTTTTTTTTTAAAGAAATTTATTGTGTTTTTAATATTTTATTTATTTATTTGACAGAAAGCGGGAGGGAAAGAGAATGGGTGCACCAAGACCTCCAGTCACTGCAAATGAACTCCAGACACGTCCACCCCCCTGTGCATCTGGGTCCTAGAGAATCGAACCTGGGTCCTTTGGCTTTGCAGGCAAACACCTTGCTAAGCCATCCCTCAAGCCCTAATATATAGTAGTTTTAATGCCTTGAAAATTTTGCTTCCTTTTGTTTTTTTGTTTGTTTGTTTATTTGTTTTTGTTTTTCAGGGTAATGTCTCACTCTAGCTTAGGCTGCCCTAGAATTCACTATTTAATGTCAGGGTGGCCTCAAACTCACAGTGATCCTCCTACCTCTACCTCCCAAATGCTGGGATTAAAGGTGTGCACCACAACGCCTGGCTTTTGCTTCTTCTTTTTTTTTTAATACTTATTAGAGAAAGAAGGAAGTAGAGAGAGAGAATGGGTGTTCCAGGGCTCTAGCCACTGCAAGCAAACTCCCAGTGAGTGTACCACCTGGTGCATATGGTTTTCTGTGGGTACTAGGGAATCGGACTTGGGTCTTTGGCTTTGCCAGCAAGTGCCTTAACCACTAAGCCATCTCCCCAGTTGCAAATTTTGCTTCTTGGGTCTACTTGTTGGTTGTGGTATGGGGGTTGAGTCTTAGCCACAGAACATCTTATAGACTCTCTTTCCATCTTTTTTTTTTTTTTTTTTTTTGGTTTTTCGAGGTAGGGTCTCACTCTGGTCCAGGCTGACCTGGAATTCACTATGTAGTCTCAGGGTGGCCTTGAACTCACGGCAATCCTCCTACCTCTGCCTCCCGAGTGCTGGGATTAAAGGTGTGTGCCACCACGCCTGGCTCTTTCCATCATTTTAATGAGATTAGTAGAAAGATGAAGGGTCGTCACTGCACTATATATCCAGTGGGCATATACATGTTGAGTGTAAAAAATAATGACAAGCTGGTTTAAAAATATTGACTGTCGTGCCTTTAGTACCAGCACTTGGGAAGACTGAGGTAGGAATGATCACCATAGCTTGGGGCTACAGTAAGACAATACCTTGGAAAACAAATAATTATTAAAGATCATATAATCTCTCATATATTAAGTTTATTTTCTTAGGTGGTAAAAAAATACATAGAAATAAATCTGGAAAGCAATTGTTGGTGATTTTAATTTAAAAAAACTGAAACTTTTCACAGGGAATCTGTGTTGGAGAGGTTTGTAGCTTATAAGTAATAAAAAAAAAATGTTACTTTGGTTTTGGGAAACCAAACTGATTCTGTCATTGCTCAGAATTCTGCTAGAGTTCCTCTATGTTGTCTTCTGAACCTCAACATTTTTAACCTAGCTTTTAAAAACAGTATACACATATAACTCAGAACCACAAAGTTTTGTACACGCATACACATACCCCCACACACACATACAAATTCCCTTCTCCTTTTTCCTTATATTCAAGTTTCCATTTGCATCATAAGCAACCAAGTAAATATCCTTAGCCCCTTCCATTTATTAATTGGATATAGCATCTTGTTCTACACGTTGCTTGTTAAATTTGTGTTACATATATGAAGAGCCCCTTTACTGCTCCATAGATTGTATAACTACAGCATTTTGTTCAACTGGCTCCCTATTGACAACAGTTTCACTTATTTCAATGCTGTAAACATTGTGCAGCTTTTAGGGAAAAAAAAAAAAACTTCTACTAGAGACAGGTTTTGATCTTGTCTTTTTAGCTAGTTGAAAATTATACTGAAGTAGACTTGATAAATAAGGTGAACTATCAAACAGGATGTTACTTATCAGTTCCACATTGCTGGGATGAACATCCAAACCAGACACAATTTATGAGAGAATAAGGATTTATTTCAAGCTTATTGATCCAGAAGAGTTCCATCAGTGGCAGAAGCAGCAAGCCCCTTTTCACAGACCCAAGCAGAGAGGAAAATTGTAGCAACCAAAACACCAGCACCAGCAAACACAACACACTCCAGAGTACAAACCTGCTTTCTACACCTTATGGCTAGAATCAGATCTGCCCCAAACATGCCTTTGGGTTGGGCCCAAGATCTACTCCCAGTGACAACTCCTCCAGCTAGGTGGCACAAGACCCAAGTTACAAGCTAAATAAAACACCTGAGTCTGGGTGATACCATACATTTACATTCAAACCACCACCATAATATTTTAGGTTAAAAACACTTTACTCCAATAAAATGTTTTCTTAAGAATTTCAGAAACATTATGATACTCCATGTCAGTGTTATTGCAATGGTTTTGCTTCTTAAAGCTACTATTCAAGTAAGAATATTGATTTGAAATATAAATCCATTTTTTTTAGAGCCTTCTAAGGCATTGTTCTCCCCTCAGAAACCAACTTCATGACCTCACAGTGATTACCAATAATCCCACTGAGGAGGGGCCTCAGTAAAATAGGGATGGAGAGAGGAGACATAAGAGTGTAACCCAATGGGGATGGGACAAGTTTACAGTATGGTCATGTATTAAACTTCTTAGTAAAAAGAAAGCATAGCATATTGCATTAGCTCACTAAAGGAATCTGAGAGTTTCAAGCAACGATAGCTAAAATAAGTAGTAGAAGAGAGCCTCTATATGCTTAAAATTGACTAATTATGCTGGTTGTGTTGGTGCATGCCAGTAGACTAAAGAGGCAGAGGCAGAAGGATCAAGAATTCTAGGCCAACCTGGGATCACCTTAACAAGTAAATTATTAGCTGGGCATGGTGGCACATGCCTTTAATCCCAGCACTCGGGAGGCAGAGGTAGGCGGATTGCCATGAGTTCGAGGCCACCCTGAGACTCCATAGTGAATTCCAGGTCAGCCTGGGCTAGAGTGAGACCCTACCTCGAAAAACAAACAAACAAAAAAAAGAAAAACAAACAAGTAAATTATTAAGTTCAGTCATTATTAAGCACACAAATGCATTTAATAATTAATAAAATTCAAATTCATAGTAACTTAAATTTCTAAACTATGACTATCCAAAATGAATCTATACTTGTACCTTATATTCAAAATGAATGCATGGACTCCAGGGAGAATTGGAAACTTCCTACAAGGACTCCCCAACTTGACAAGGAGGAATTCTGAAGCATGGAGTCAGCAATGTCCTTAAATGTCCAGTGGGAGAGTGGGATCTGGAGTCTAGATGGAAAGACTTCTGTCACTGGAAAATGTGGCTTGAAGATAGAAAGTGTAGGGAACATAAAATGTCATTCTGATTTACACCATGCATTCAAATTCTGACCCACTAACTTGAATGAAAGTTTTTATCCCTTGTTTAAGGATAATGACGCATCTCTCTCTACTTTTTGCACATAAGTGGCTGTACTCAGCAGGAGCTACATTCCAGCATATAGTCAAAATTGACCCTTGGTTGTTTTGTGGTGGTGTTTGAGAATGTCAGACCAGTCTTCAATTAAACATTTATTGAGAACTTTGTAGTGTCCTAATCTCTGGGATGCAAAAGATGAGTAAGAAAATTCCTGCTTTTAAGAAATTCCCAATAAGGAAGGTGAGAGGAGTGAGAATAGTATCACACAGTCTGTTTTAGATACATGTCATGTAAAAAGAAGTATGCCTGGGTAGAAAAATTGAATTTGCTAAGATGCATTGCAAAGCTAAGTGTTTCCCAAGAGTGTTAATGCCAGAGAGCCTCAGTGGGGAAAAGAAAAGGTTTTAGGAAGCAGAAGTCATTTAGAATTCTAAAAATATAATTTGCCAGCTATTGGTGGTACAGGACTATAATCCCAGGCAGACTAACCTGAGGCAGGAAGATCTGAAGTTCATGGCCAGTCTAGGAAATTTAGTGAGACGATATCTCTAGAAGTAAAAACAAACAAAAAAAACCATACTGGATGATATGGTTGAGTGATTGAGTGTGGAAGCAGTGAGGCCCTGAGTTCAATTCTCAGTATGCTTTCCACCCCCCCAAGAAAAAGTACAATTTATGTTAAAGCAGCAGTTTTAATAACCTGAGATTTTCTTCACCACTATTGAGGATTTGAATCCAAGGCCTTCTGCCTGACAGTGTAATACCACTGAGCTAGATTACCACCCCCAAACAGCCCTTTAAAATCGGGTGGTATTTTTCAAGAAAAGAAAAAGTACGAATAGTGTAGATGGATCACATATTGCTTTGAAGAGATGTCAGGACATGAGTTATTTGATAAGTTAAAACTAATATTGAACTTAAAAGTTTTTGAATCTCTTTACAGTGTTCAGGGGAGTGTTTCTTTTATACATGTTGCTTAAGCTAGACATTCTTCATATATTTATTAAAATTTCAGTACCTTTTTTTTTTAATAGATCATTGTGTTTTATTGGTCTCCAGCCATATGACCTCTTGCAATGATAATGAAATTGATGGGCCTTTAAAATCATTTTTTAATGCTTTTTTTTAAAATTTTTATTAACATTTTCCGTGATTATAAAATATATCCTATGGTAATTCCCTCCCTCCCCACCCCCACACTTTCCCGTTTGAAATTCCATTCTCCATCATATTACCTCCCCATTACAATCATTGTAATTACCTATATACAATATCAACCTATTAAGTATCCTCCTCCCTTCCTTTCTCTCTCAGTACCTTTTTATTAAAAGCACTTCATTTAAACTTTTAAAAGTTGTTGCCTCATTAATTTGACAGAAGTATAGCAGAAATTTATGCTTCTGCATTTGTTCTCACTAATGGCATCTTACATTACTAAGCCATTGGCAGTTATTTTCGTTAACTTTATTTTCCTTTAACTTGTGCCCATGTAGTGTCTTTACTTTTATATGCTTAATAATATTTTTCACATGTGTTTATTCCAGTCTCTTCCTTTTTCCTTCAGTCTGCTGTTTGAAATCAAGCCTCCATTGTCTCATACAGTTCTTGTAGTAGCCAATGGACTATTTTTTGTGTCAGAGTAAAATGCAAATCTGATGTTTTTCCTTATAAAGGCTTTGAAAACCCTGAGACTCCATAGTGAATTCCAGGTCAGCCTGGGCTAGAGTGAGACCCTACCTCAAAAAACCAAAAGCAAAACAAAACCAAACCAAGGCTTTGAAAAGCTCTCTATTGGATCTGCCTTGCTAGATATCTGTTGTCCTCTGTACTTTTATCAGTTCATCTCATGGGTTTTTTACCAATATCCTATACTTAAGCACAAATTCTTTCCAATGTGTTATACCTTTTCAAGCTTCTTTGATCTTGTACATGCTAGTTGCTTTGTTTTAGCTTCCCTTCCTCATCACTAGCAACTCTTATTAGGTTCTAATTACCTCTGTGGATTGTTCTGTTTTGAAATGTCACTAAGCCCAGTATGTATCTCCTTTGTGGCAGGTTACATTGTGTGGTCATTTACCTGTCTCAACAGGTTTTAACTGTCTTATAAAGGACTTTCAGTCTGCATTTGTGTGCCCAGCATTTAATTGCTAGCATGTATTTGCATATACACAATGACAGGTCATTCATTGCTTGAGTTTAGAAGGCATTCAGTATAGTATGGTGGGAACCATAAATGATCTTGTTTCAGCAAATTATTAGTTTACTAATTGTCAGGTAGAGTTGGTGTCTTCAATTGATAAAAGTATTTTCATTTCTACTTTGCTGGGAACTCCATACTTTGTAATTCTGCTACTTCCATGTGTTGTGCTTCTCAATTTCTACATCCCTCATCTTGAATCCTGGCCTAATTTCTTACAATCTCTTTTAGGCTAAGAAACCAAAAAGTAAATGAACCTTGAGAGTCTAACATCTTAAACTTTTAAATGTATAAGTCAGAAATACTTTTCATTGATTTGTAGGGTTAGAGCTGTCCTCTGAAGGTCTGAGTTGCTAAAAGATAAGTTTCTGGTTTAGCCAACTATTCCTCTGTCTCTGTTTTTTTTTTTTTTTTTTTGTCTCTGCCTTATTAAACATTTTTCTTATATATGTGTGTGCACATGTGCATTGTGGAGTCCAGAGTCCAGGGTTGGGAATTTTTAACTTCCACCTTATTCTTTGAGACAATTTCTTGTTAAATCTGGAGCTTACTGATTGAGGCTAGACTATCCAGTCAGCTCCAAGGATTCTTTCTCCCTGTCTTTGCCTTCCTGGCACTGGGATTGAATTCACACTTGCACAGCAAGCACTTTACTGACTGATATTCCAGGTCTTACTGAACAATTTTAGTCAGGTTTTGAATTTTTTTTGTTATATGATGTATCTCAGATAATACATAACTCTAAATATTTTTGGAAATGTTTATGCTTGTTGCAAGTTCAGGCAAGTAGAGAAATGATTTTCCCCGCCCCCCCCCACACACACATTCTCCCTTTAATCTGCATTTAAGATGAGATCTAAAATATGTCCTTGATCTGGAGTTAAACTTTTTCCCTTTGTGACTCCTTTTTGCCCAGTGATTTTTTTTTACATAACCCCAGGTATATAGGTCTATAAGTATACATATCAAACCTTTACTGATCATAAAGAAATTTATTTTGGAGCAGTTCTTTGGTATATATAATTTTGTCATGAAAGATGAAAACAAACTTGCATGCTGAGATTAATATTTGATATTGTAGGATATAGAACACCTTTTCAGAGTTGGTGGATATTTTGATTTTATATTCATCAGTGCTGAGAACATTAATTCATGTAAATCCATAGTACAGAATGACACAAGTATATTTAGGGCCATTTCAAAAAGTTGGAAATTCTATCTTAATACCAAACCAGAATTCCTTTAATGATTTTTTAAAATATATATTTTAGTAACAAATTCGATACTTACACACAACAAACCATGGTATTTTCCTCCCCTTCTCCACTTTCCCCTTCATAAGTCTCCTCTCCGTCATATCCCCTCCCACTCTCCATTAGTCTCTCTTTTAATTTGATGTCATTATCTTTTTCTCCTACTATGATGGTCTTGTATGGGTATTCCTAGGCACTGCAAGGTCCTGGATATCAAGGCCAATTTCTGACTGGACAGTTGTATGTTCCTTTGGCTGTGCTTCCAAATGAATTTTAGGGTTTCTTTTTTTTTTTTTCTATTCCTATGAAGAATGCTTTTGGAATTTTAATGGGGATTGCATTAAATGTGTAAATTGCTTTTGGTAAGATTGACATTTTCACAATATTGATTCTTCCCATCCAAGAACATGAGATGCCTTTCCATTTCTTTGTATCTTCTGCAATTTCTTTTATGAGTGTTTTAAAGATCTCATTGTAGAGCTCCTTCACATCCTTAGTTAAGTTTATTCCAAGGTTCGTTCGTTCTTTCTTTCTCTCTCTCTCTCTTTCTTTCTTTCTTTCTTTCTTTCTTTATTTATTTATTTATTTATTTATTTATTTATTTTGAGGCAGTTGTGAATGGGAGAGATTCCCTGACTTCATTCTCCGCATGTTTGTTGTTAGTCTATAAGAAAACTACTACTTTGTGTGTATTTATTATTTTATATCCTGCTATGTTGCTAAAAGTGTTTATCAGCTCTAACAGTTTGCTGTTAGTTTTTAAGGTCTTTTATGTATAGAATCATATCATCTGCAAATAATGATAATTTGATCTCTTCCTTTCCAATTTGTATCCCTTTTATGAGTGTCTCTTGCCTTATTGCTATAGGTAAGGCTTCCAGTACTATATTAAATAAAAGTGGGAACAGTGGATACCCTTGTTTTGTTCCTGAATTTAGTGGAAAGCTTCGAGTTTTTCACCATTTACTATTATTTGGTTGTAGGTTTCTCATAAACAGCTTTTATTATGTTGAGATATGTTCCTTTTATTCCCAGCTTCAGTAATACTTTTACCATGAAAGGATGTTGGATTTTGTCGAATGCCATTTCTTCATCTATTGACATGATCATGTGATTTTTGTCCTTCAGACCATTTATATAGTGTATTATATTTATTGATTTGCATATGTTGAACCATCCCTGCATCCCTGGGATAAAGCCTTCTTGGTCAGGCTGAATATTCTTTTTGATAAATTCTTTTATTCTGTTTGCCAATATTTTGTTTAGAATTTTTGCATCTATTTTCATGAGGGAGATTGGTCTGAAATTTCTTTTTTGTTTCTGTCTTTGCCTGGTTTTAGTATGAGAGTTATGCTGGCTTCATAGGAGTTTGGTAGAATTCCTTCCTTTTCTATTTTATGGAAAAGTTTGAGAAGCATTGGTGTTAGTTCTTCCATGAAGGTCTGGTAAAATTCACCAGTGAATCCATCTGGGCCTGGCCTTTTGTTAGTTGGACCTCTGTAGTTGTTATAGGTCTATTGAAATGGTTTATCTCATCTTGATTTATTTTTGGTAAGTCATATGAATCAAAGAAACCATCCATTTCTTCAGATTTTCAAACTTTCCATTTTTTTTTATTTTTGTAGTCGGTGAATATAGTCAAGTTGGTACTATTGTTAGCCTCTTCCCTGTCCTCTCCCCATCACAGGGACCTCCTTATTGGGGTATATAGATCATGCATTGTGGGGTTAGCCTTTAGTTTGGGGTAGGAGATGTCTCTGCATGTCATGACCCAACATGTGGCTCTTATATTCTTTCCACCTTCTTTTCCACAAATTTCCCTGAGCTATATTGGGTTCATAGTAGGTCTGCTTCCATTTTGAGATCTTGGGTACCTCTGTGTCTCTGGATATCTGGTTTGGTAGGGATTGATTGTTCTCTGTGTCTATCTCCTTCACTGTTGTGCTGGTTTCTGATTCGCCAAGAAAACAGCATTCTTGCATGTTTCCCCAATTATTCTTAGTTTCAGCTGGGGCCCTTTTGGGGCATGATGGGGTGGTTTTCTCCTTAGGATCTCAACTATCTGAAAAAGAGAAGCAGATTCTCCAATGGAGAGTAAAGTTAGCCTCAAGTAAATTCGATAACCATTGTTTTTTAGAGAGAGTTTAGTGGAGAGCAGGTTCATTTCTGGATATGTTTCTGACTTGTTTCCCAGCTCCAGTTATGGGTTCTGTTCCACTGAGCAGATCAGTTAGCCAAATCGAGAGCAGTTGGTTTCCCTCCATGGCTGTGCACCACTATTGCACTTGTATGTGCATCACGTCAGGTTGTTTGCTGCTAAGTATGTTAGATCATGTGTTGCTTGGGAAGATATTAGTCGTTCTCCCTCAGTCGTTCTTGTAACACCTTCCGTCACTAGACACCCTGTCTGGGGACTGACTCTCTTCCAGCTTCCAAGCATGTCGCTCCATGATACACACCAACCATTATTGTGTCTTCAGCAGTAGGGTCTTACCACTAACCTATGGTGTGGGTCATCAAGCACTCTGACATAAATTTGTCTTCTTTTGGGAAACCTTGTAGGTCTCTGTGACCAAAAGCCATTGTGAAGCCAACTCTTTGTTTCGTTGTTTCTTTGGATTTTTTTTTTGTTTGTTTGTTTCTAGAGCATTAATTTCTGCCCTAATATTAATGATTTCTTCTTGTCTACTGATTTTTGGTTTGCCTTTTTCTTCTTTTTCCAAGGCTTTAAGGTGGAACATTAAAATTTTTGTTTGTGAACTCTAATTTCTTAAATTTCCCTCTTAGGACTACCTTCATTGTGTCTCAAAGGTTTTGGTATGTTGTATTACCATCATCATCATTTGATTGTATGAATTTACTGATTTCCTTTTTGATTTCTTCAGTGACCCATTGATCATTCAATAGTGTACTGTTCAGTCTCCATGAATTTCTATGTGCTCTGTAGCTTTTCTTGCTGATTTGCAGTTTAATCCCATTGGGGTCAGATAGAATATGAAGGATTATTGCAATTTTCCAATATTTGTGGAGATTTGCTTTGTGTCCTAATATATGGTCTATTTTAGAGAATGTTCCATGTGCTGCTGGGAAAAATGTATATTCTGCAGCATTTGGATGGAATGTTCTGTAGATATCTGTTGGGTCCATTTGTTCCATGACATCATTTAATTCAGATGTCTCTCGGTTTGTTTTTTGCCAGGATGACCTGTCAGTTGATGAGAGTGGGGTATTGAAGTCTGCCACTACAATTGTGTTTGAAGTTATGTGTGGCCTTAAGTCTAACAGTGTTTGTTTGGTGAAACTGGGAGCCCCCATGTTAGGTGCATATATGTTTAGGACTGTAATGTCCTTCTTCTGCTGGAGTGTTCCTTTAATCAGTATAAAATGACCTTCATTGTCTTTCCTCGCTAATGTTGGTTTGAAGTCTATCCTGTCAGACATTAGGATACCAACTCCTGCTTTACTTTAGTAGGCCCATTTGCTTGAAATACCGTTTCCCATCCTTTCACCCTAATTTGGTGCCTCTCTTTTATTGAGAGATGAGTTTCCTGGAGGCAACAAATTGCAGGGTCCTGCCTTTTAATCCCGTCTGTAAGCCTATGTCTTTTGGATGGTGCATTTAGGCCATTGATATTAAGAAAGGTATGCATTTAATCTTGCCATTCTTCTTATTTTGTAGTATTTCCTGTTTTCTTTTTTTTCCTCCTTATTCACACTTTATTTTTTTGACCTTTTTTTAAAATTAGTTTTGTATTCAGCAAATACAGGCAGTTTGGTACCATTATTAGGCTCATCCGTGGCCTAACCCCTCCCCGTTGGCCCCTCCTTGTTGAGGTATATGGGTCGTGCATTGTGGGGTTAGCCCACAGTTATTGGTACGATAAATGTCTCTGCATATCATGACCCAACATGTGGCTCTGACATTCTTTCTGCCCCCTCATCCGCAAAATTTCCCTGAACCATGTTGGGTTCCTGTTTTCTCTTTACCCGTTTGTTTTAACTGTTATTTGAGTGTGGTTTATTTTTTCCTATTTCCTCCTGTGTGTGTTTTGCTTTCTCTTTGGCATTAAGAATTCCTTCAAGTATTTCCTGTAGAGCTGCGTTAGTTTTCATAAATTACTTTAGCCTGCTTTTATTGTGGAATGTCCTTATTTCTCCATCAATTTGATTGGATAGCTTTGCAGGATTGAGTAATCTTGGTTGACAGTTGTTATCTTTCAGAACTTGGAATACATCATCCCAAACCCTTCTGGCTTTTAAAGTCTGTGTTGAGTAATCTGCAGTTATTCTGATGGGTTTGCCTTTGTAGGTTACTTGCTTTTTCTCTCTAACTGCTTTCAATATATTTTCTTTGGTTTGTGTGTTTAGTAGTTTAATTATAACATGGCAAGGAGAGGTTCTTTCCAAGTTTTGTCTGTGTTTTAAAAAGCTTCTTGTATCTGCACTGGCATTTCTTTCCCAATTTGGGGAAATTTTTCTTCTACCATTTTGTTGAAAATACCTACCTAGCCTCTGGATTTAAATTCTTCTTCTGTTATACCCTGAATCTTATGTTTGATCTTTTCATGGTGTCCTGGATATCTTTAAATTCCCATTCATGCCGTGTAGCTTGTCTTTCTCTTTGTGGGATTATATCTGTAACCTGGTCTTCTAGTTTAGATACTCCATTCTCTCATTCATCCATTCTACTGGTGAGACTTTCCACAGAGTTTTTATTTCATTGACTGTATTCTTCAGAGTCAGGATTTCAGTCTGGCTTTTTTTTTTTTTTCAGTATTTCTATTAACTTACTCATATCTCTTTATTTCGTTAAGGTGGTTTCCTATGTTCTCTTTCAGAAGTTTGTTTTCTTCTTTAATTCCTTTGTTTTCTTCTTTGATTCCCTTCATTTCTTCGAGCATAGATAGATACCATCATTTCTTTTGAAATTTTTGTCAGGCATTTCATCTAAAAAAAAAATCTCATTGGTGATCATTTCTGAAGGATTTATAGTTTTTGGTGTGACTGTATTGTCTTGATTCTTGTATTATATTGTAAAGTTTCTTGTATTATATTGTAGTGACTTTTGCATCCTGAATTGATTCGAAGCTTGGGTTTTCTACTTATCTGCAGTGTTTCCAAACATAGCAATCCACGTCTATATACCCTCAGGATATGAATTCAAAGTGCCAGATGTGGCTTTTGTCCCCCAGTCAAGCCACAGAAATAATCTTAGGTGTTGAGTTTGCTTGCTAAGCAAGTATTCTAGTGGACTGGGAGGAATAATTTACTGGCAAATTCTAAACTTCAACTGAGTAACATATACAATCAATAAAAACCAGCACAAAGTATGCAGTTGTGGGGATTAAAACAGATAGTCATATAAAGCCATAATCCCTAAGGGTGTGTGACCTTGCAGTTGCCTCACCTTTGTACATTTGGTTTATGTGTGATTTGGAGATTCAAACATGGATCCTTAGGCTTCACAAGCAAGTGCCCTAACTATTAAGCCATCTCTCCAGCCCTCAAATAGCAGTTTTAAAAATCAAATATCTTAATACAGTACAATCCAAAAGATACACTGATTTGATACTTAACACAAAGAGGAATGGCTGTTTTTTGTAATTAAATCACTATATTTCTCTAAGTTCCAAATCTGAGGTGAGTGTTTTAGAGCATTCCTTGGTTTTGTGGGACATGGTAGTATGTGCATGCAAAGTGCACATGTTCAGAACCAGGGCTGCAGCTGTGCAATGCCACATAGGTCAGCCCTGCCAGAAACACTTTGAATTTGTTATGTGTTCGATTTTGAAAACCTTTGTACCATTGTCCAGTATTTTCACCCCATATTAAGTTAACCCCTGCCAGATCATGGAACATAGTTTAAGAAGCTGGATCGTGTATAGCCAGTTCAAGAAACCAAGGAATGTAAAGGTGGAAGGAACACCAAGGTGGCTGTAGGAAAGTGAATGAGGAAGGAGACCCACAGGAGACTGCTTAGATGCAGTCAGGAGTTAGGCTTCTATTATTTTGGAATTGTTTCATGACAGTGTGGGAAGCTATTCTCCATTCTGGCTGTTCAGGAGGAGATTGGAACTTCAGGGATAAAAAGGAGAACTGAAAAGCTGTTACAGATTGTGGCGACATACTTCCTTGAAGGGTGCAAAGAGGGATAAAGGAGATATGGATGGTTTTGAGATTCTTTGTAAAGGTAGAATCACTTAAGACTATAAATGTTTCAACAGTGTAACTGCACTGATGTCTTCTGCTGCCTTCCATGTGCATATTATTCTTGCACATAATTTTTTAACCCTCTTCTATTCTGTATCCAAGACAAACTCACTTACCTTTCCAACCCAGCTTTGAGCCCATCAGTGCTTGTATGAGACCACACATAGCACTCAGTTTGGTCTGCAAAGGAAATGTTTGAAGGGGATTCAAGTGTGAGACATAACTGAATTTCAGATCTATAGTTTGTGAGACTGAATGACACGCATGGTCTCACACAAGGAGAGGAAATAATTGTCCTCCAGAGGGCACCCAATACAGTGTTGTGATTATTGAAATATGTCTTTGTTTTTGATGTTTGAGCCTCTAAATTCTAAATACACTCAATGTATCTTTCTTCACTCTTCTGCCTTTGTGAAACCTCATAAAAATTTCCATAGATAGTTTTTCTTTTGGTTATTTATTTATTTATTTATTTATTAGAGAGAGAGAGGCAGATAGAGAATGGGCATGCCAGGGCCTTCAGCTATTATAAATGAACTCAAGATACATGTGCCGCCTTGTGTATCTAGTTTACATGGATCCTGGGGAATCAAACCTGGGTCCTTTGGCTACGCAGGCAAGTGCTTTAACCTCTTAAGCCATCATTCCAGCCCTCTTTGTTTGTTTTTTGAGGTAGAGTCTTGGGGAATTGAGCCATGGCCCATAGGCTTTGCAAGCAAGTGCTTTTAACCTGCTGAGCCATCTTTCTAGCACCTAGTACCTTTATCCTTTTTCTCCAGTCTGTTCTTCATTTAGATATAAACTTCCCTCATTGTAGTGACTTATAGGTGAAGAGAAAAATAATCTTTACTTTGTGGCCATCTAAAATAATTTTCACTCTGCTAATCATCATGAGTTTTATCTTTATTGTTAAATTAATTGTAACTATTAGCTAAACTTGTTTATACTCTTTCTGTATCATAGTTGTTTTATCCCAGTATTTCCTTCTTACATAGCAATTTTCACTATGTATGAATTTATATGTTGGTAAAATCTCAAAATTACTTAAGTCCATTTTAGCTTTTTTGATTTTGTTCTAAAGCTAGTTAAATTATAGTGATCTAAAAGTCATATAAGAAAAATGCATATAAAAATATTAACATGTGATTATATTATCTTTATTAATGAGAGAGAATGGGTATATCAGGGCTTATAGCTACTGCTAAACAAACTTTAGATGCAGGCTCCACCTTGTCAAACCCAGTTCTTTGGGTTTTACAGGCAAGCACATTAAGCACTGAGCTATGACTCTGGCCCCTTTAGAGTAACACATACAAATTATCATTCTAGCTAGTTAGGCCATATTAGAATAACAAAATTTAGTCTTAGGGAATAGGAAAATTAGATTGCAGAATTAAAGGTTAACACTTAGAACATTTAAATTTGATTTTTCTCATGTTCAACAACCAACAAAGGGTAACCACTATAGAATTGGCAGTCATTAGCTAATATTAGTTCTTTGCTTCCTACTTTTGTGTTGATTCTATTCCAGTTATTGTTTTGATCTCAAATAATTTCTCTCCTACTATATTCTTGATTCCTCCTCCATTATTAAATGTCAATGACATTTTACCTTTGTGTTCCAGGTTATTTTGTTTCTGTATAAATGTATAGTTTTTTAAAATAGCTTTCACTTTTCTTTGCTTTGTCTTGAGTGTTTTTCAAGGTAGGGTCTTACTGTAGCTCATGCTGACCTGGAACTCCCTCTGTAGACCCAGGCTGGCCTTGAACTTATGGTGATCTTCCTACTTCAGCCTCTTGAGTGCTAGGGCTAAAGCCATTCGCCACCATACCTGGCTTAACTTTCACTTTCTGCTGTGCAATTCTTGAATTTTATTTTACTCTTATTTGGTGTTTTTCTTTTCAATACACAGGAATACTCTGAAGACAGCAACTCTGAACCAAATGTGGATTTGGAAAATCAGTACTATAATTCCAAAGCATTAAAAGAAGATGACCCAAAAGCAGCACTGAGCAGCTTCCAAAAGGTTTATATTTTCCAGTTGATTCTGTGTTAATGCTTGTTTGTTTTGTAATGGTGATATGTCAGTTACTTTCCTCATTTCTGTGATCTAATACCTGAGAAGAAGCAGCTTAAGAGAGAAGTATTTATTTTGGCTATATGAGCATACCATTCCATGTAGCTATGACCTTTAAGGCTTAACCCCCTTATCCACTGTGACTCATTTTTTCCAGCCAGGGCCTACCTTCGAAAGGTTCCATAACCTCCCCAAATAGCACAACTTGTTGGAGGTCAAGTTCAAATACAGGAGTCTTTTTTTAGTTGGACCAAGGTGTATGATCAAGAAAAGTTCTTACTCATGATGACAAAACATCACAATAAGTTCATTTACCCATACATATCTCAAGACATCTGGCTTTGTTTGTTTTAATCCTCTAAAAATGATACTGGGAATTGGTAAAGTTTTGGGGAAAATGTCATTAGTATGATATAAAGTGAATTCAAGGTTTAGATACTGGATATTATTAGAACAAGATGTATTACTGTTATACTAAAGTTTTTCCTTTTTTAGGTTTTGGAACTAGAAGGTGAAAAAGGAGAATGGGGATTTAAAGCACTGAAACAGATGATTAAGATTAACTTCAAGTTGGTAAGATTTGTTAAGAGGAAATTAGTAATAAATAAATTCTGTAGGTTAAAAAACTCATAACAAAATGCTGTATATCTACGATGGTAATTGTGTTGTCACGTCCATATTTAGTCTACTTTACAAAGTGATGACTATAATCTCTTTTATTCTGCATCAGATATAAAAGTTTCTACTTAAGAAAATTTATCCCTTAGATATGTTCATAGTATTGGGGTGTGTGATTAGTAGTGACTATTCATTTGGGAGGGAGTGAATGGGGCACACTAGGCCTTCTGCCATTGCAAAGAGACTCCAGACACATGTGTAATTTGGGGCATTTACCTTTATATGGGTACTAGAATATTGAACCTGGGCCATCAAGCTCTGTATAAGTAAGCGCCTTTAACCAATGAGCCATCTGCAGACCATTCAGTGACTTTTTAAAAATTTTATTTTGTAAGCGTATGTTGGAATTTTAAAATTCTATTTATTACAGAAAGAATCTTCTCCCACTGGCTAGAGAGGACCTAAGTACTCCATTGTCTTATCCCACAAATTTGTAAATCAAGAATACCTTACCTGTCTTCAGAATATATTGAGGATCTTATCATGGCTGCTTACCATTTCTGCTTATGTATCTCTGGTCCAAACTAGTATCATCTCTAACCTAGATCATTGCAGTGGCTGCTTAGTTGGTCTCCTTTCCTCCATGCATGCCCTGGTACAGTCTATTCTATTATCTACAGGTGACCACTTTTTAAATATAAGTCAGACCGTGTCATTTCTGTGCTTCCAATTTTCTAATAGCCCTCCATCCCCCTCAATAAAATCCAGAGTCCTTACCATGGTGTACAGGGTCCTACAAGTTTACCTTTTGCTGTCTTTTCTGGTCTTGTTTTCTACTCACTGTCCTCTTTGCCTGAAATGCTTTTCTCTCAGATAGTTCTATGGTTTGTATTTGATTCAAATTTGCTCAAATACAGCACTGTACAGGGGAAGGATGACTTTCCGCTGCTATTTTTTTGTGGTTGCTTGGGGGTTATTTTGAAACAAGGTCTCCTAAAGCCCTGGCTAGTCCTGAACTCATGACAGTCTGCCTGCTAAGTACTGAAGTATACAGGCATAAGCCACCATGCTTGGCTTTCATAACTTATTTTTCTCTATTCTTCTCTAGTAGGTTCCATGAGAACTGCACTTTATTTTGTTTATTGTTTTATTCCTATCACATAGAATAGTGACTGGTGCTTAGTAGATGCTCAAAATTATGGAATTATCATGATAATTGTATTCGTAGAATCTCAATTCTTAATTTCTTTAAAGCAGTCAAACAAAATTCAAGAATATGGTTAGAGAGGCTAGGGAGATGGCTCAACAGTTAAATGAATTTGCTTGCCATGCCTGTCAGCCCAAGTTCAATTCTCCAATACCCACATAAGGCCTGGTATAAAAAATGGTGCAAGCAATTAGTATCTACAGTGACAAGAAAACCTAGCATGCCCATATACATCCTTCCCCCCATACACATATTTATGTGCTAACAAATAAAAATATATTGAAAAAAAATAGTGCCAGGTAGATTGATGGTGAAAAGAATCATTTGAGAGATGAGAAGACTAGGTACATACAGGCAGGAATCCTAAATGATCAAGAGTAAAACTTTAATTTTTTTTGTTTTTTGAAACAAGTTGTTCAAAAAAAAAAAAAAAAAAAAAACTATGTAGCTCTGGCTAGCCTGAAACTCATTATGTAGTCTAAGCTAGCCTTAAATTTATGACATTTCTTATGCCACCACACCAGTTTGGTAGAAGAACTTTTGAGGGAAAGATAAAGTTGTGCAGCAGAGCAAAAATGAGCACTTGGAAAGTCCAAGAATATGACAAATGAAAAGATAGCTGGGGGGTGTTGAAGAGATTGTTCAGATGTTAAGGCACTTGCCCGCAATGCCTGACACCCAGGTTCAGTTCCCTAGTACCTATATAAAGCCAAATACACAAAGTGGCACGTGCATCTGGAATTCAGTTGCAGTGGCTGTATGCCCTGGTATGCCAGTTCTGTCTGCCTCTCCTCTCTTTCTCTCTCTTTGTGCTTGCAAATAAATACAATAAAATAATGTTAATAAAAATAAATTAAAAATTATGGAAATTTAGTTCTGTGTGTACTATATGCCTCTTCCCTCTCCCCATTAGCTTTTCTTGCATTTATTTGAAATTGAACTTCCATTTGGACCTTTATCCAGTTCCAAAATTCTTGCATCTTCTTTTCATGTGCTATCTTCTTTTCATGTGCTATCCTCTCCCACTCTTAAGAGTGATCACCATGGCATGTCCTGCAAGAACTACTTAGAAGATATTTCAACTTTCCAAAGTATCAGGACTTTTCAAAGATGTTAAATGCTATTGAGTGTTTTGTATATTGCATTTCAATTTAGTTACAAAGTAAAATGATCTATAATGGATTTGCCCTTTTTAGTTCTGCTTTGATATTCTCAGAGCATGCCTGTGTTTCACAAAACCTTTCTTCCCATTTATTTTCTTGTGAGACTGTTAACCTCATTGGAAAGGGGCTATGAAAGAAGCAACAAATGTCCTAAGTCAGAGATTTTCAATAAGTAGTGACCTAAGTGCTGAAAGTTTAACTCTTAAGGTTCTGTGATTTAAAATATCAAGAATTCCTATTAAAAAGTGCTGTCTTAGCTGGGCGTGATGGTGCACGCTTTTAATCTCAGCATTTGGGAGGCAGAGGTAGGAGGATTGTCTTGAGTTCAAAACCATCCTGAGATTAAATAGTAAATTCCAGGTCAGCCTGAGCTAGAGTGAAACCCTATCTGCAGGGGCGGGAGGAGGAGCCGTGGGGAAGTGCTGTCTTAACATAGTAACAGTGGTTTAGTTTCTTTTTTTTTTTTTTAATATTTTTTATTCATTTTTTATTTATTTATTTGAGAGCGACAGACACAGAGAGAAAGACAGATAGAGGGAGAGAGAGAGAATGGGCGCGCCAGGGCTTCCAGCCTCTGCAAACGAGGCTCCAGACGCGTGCGCCCCCTTGTGCATCTGGCTAACGTGGGACCTGGGGAACTGAGCCTCGAACCGGGGTCCTTAGGCTTCACAGGCAAGTGCTTAACCACTACGCCATCTCTCCAGCCCTGGTTTAGTTTCTTAGTCCATTTAAAAGGCTTCCTTTAGGACTTGGTTTTTCCATTTGACCTTGAGTACAGAAGGGAAGGAAGAGAAAGTTATTTGTATTCATGTTCCTTGGTCTGTCTTGCTTATCTTTTGTTCACTGTTAAAACATCTTTGGATAAGTTGCAATTTACAAGAGTAATGTTCACTACTGTCTTTTCTCTTATTTTCCAGTCAGATTTAGAGTAGGACCCATATCACTGTAAAGTTTTGGGAGGTAAAAAGTTGAAACGGTTCAGTTTCAGCTGCTCTGTGTATTTACCACTATAAGCTTTTATAAAAAGAACTATATATAAGCTTAAAATAAACCTCTTCTTCCCATAAACTGTTTATTTCAAGCTTACAGATCCAGGGATACGTTCCATCAGTGATGGAAGAAGCTGCTTCCGTACATCCAAGCAGAGAGAAAACCATTACCAACCAGCAGCGGCCAAAGCCCAGAGCTCTAACTGCTCTGCATACCTTTGGCTGGAAATCAGATCTGCACCAAACATACCTTAGGCCTGGACCCAAGGATCTGCCCCAGTGACACCTCCTCCAAGCAGGAGACTAGAGATCCAAGTTATAAGCTTTTTAAAAACACTTGAGTCTATGGGTGACACACATTCAAACTACTACATTCTCTCTGCCTTTAATTGCAATAACTTTTTTTTTTTCAAGGTAGGGTTTCACTCTAGTCCAGGCTGACCTGGAATTCACTATATACTCTCAGAGTGCCCTCAGACTTACGGTGATCCTCCAACCTCTGTCGCCTGAGTGCTAGGATTAAAGGCATGCGCTCCCACACTTGGCTTGCAATATATTTTTTTAACTGATCCTCAAAGTTACATAGCATAAGAGATCACTCAAAACTGTACCTCTGCTAACATCCTAATTCAGTACCAGAATGTCATATCAAAACTAAGACTTATCTTCCTTGTGTAGGAACCATGCTAATCTTTCCTGTATTGCTCCAATTTTAATATATGTGCTGCCAAAGTGAGCACAAAACTAATACTGTCTTGTTTCACTGTTCTTTCTTTTCCTATAAGATACATTCTGTAGTTGGATTTTAGCAGCTCAATAATAAGATATTCCTTGGTATTTACTCCCACATGAAGCTTTCATACTTACAAACATAGTTTGTTATAGTTTGTGCTCAGTCTTAAACGTGATCGCTAAACTACAACCTCCAAGGATCAGGGAGCCTCACAGAAGAGAGGCAGAAAGAACATAAGAGCAGAGGGTGAGAATTAAGGCTGTGGAATGTTGTCTTCTGGATACATCAAATCCACTACACCCATGGACTCATTTCAGGTGTCATTTCCTTCATATGAGGAAGCCTCTCCGCTTTCATAAATGAGGGAGGAGTCCATAAGACCCCAAACCTTTGAAAATAAATGGAAACTGATGATGCTGGGAGAGGGGAAGCCATGTCTTTGAATAGTGCAGCCATAGGAGAATTGCCCCCTCTACCAACAAATAACCTCCCTGCAGTGACTCAGCAAGTGTAGTAGATAAATTGTTGCTGGGACAAAACTTCCTACCTGAAGCAGCTTATGGAAGAAAATGGTTGGGTTTCTGGCTTACAGTTTTGGGAGGAAGTTTCATCATGGGGGTGAAAGTATAGCAGGGGTGAGTAGCCTGCCAGGCATTACATCTCCACAATAGCAGAAAGTAATCTACCTACTGGACTTGGAGCTGGGCACTATGACTTCAAAGCTCACCCCTGGTGACATGCCTCTTCCAGCAAGTTTCCACCTTCCAGAGGTCCCACAAACAACCTTCCCAAATTAACACCAGCTGGGACCAAGTATTCAAAAATACATGAGCCTTTTGGGGGCATTTCTTTCAGGCCATCACAGCAAGCAAGCCTTATTTTAAAAAGATAAGCAGGGCGTGGTGGCATATGCCTTTAATCCCAGGTAGAAGGATCACTGAGAGTTCAAGGCCACTCTAAGACTACATAGTGAATTCCAGGTCAGCCTGGGCTAGAGTAGGATCCTTCCTCAACAACAACAACAAAAATGGTGAGATAAAATGTAACTGGATAAGAATCTAATCAATAGGAAGAAGGGAAAAGGGGGTAAATGAGGCAGGGGGATCAAAATGCATCTGTGTGAATCAAAATATACCTGTGTGAAACAGGGAAAAGAGAAAGCTCTTAGTATCATTAGAAAGCAAATAAATGTAGAAAACAAGTGATGGTTTTAAAACTTAAGCATTACGAGACTGGAGAGATGGCTTAGCAGTTAAGGCAATTGCCTGCAAAACCGAAGGATCCAGGTTCCATTCTCCAGGACCCACGTTAGCTAGATGCACTAGGTGGTGCATGTGTGTGGAGTTTGTTTGCCGTGACTCGATGCCCTGGCTTGTGCGCACGTGCACTCACACACACTCACGCTCTCAATTTCTCCCATAAGTAAAGATAAAATGTTTAAAAAAAACTTAAGCATTAGGGAACCATCTTAGTAAGAACTGCTTCTGATGAGAGACATCAAGGATTCTGAAAGAAGCAGGGGACTGTTATTCCTTTACTTCTCACCCTAATAACCATGTATTCAGTTAGTCAAGAAGAAAAATATACCTGACAATAATGTATCCTCCTGATTGAAAGGAGCAGAACTCAGTAAATGGAATTGATAGCAGTTCGAGATTTCAGGACTAATCAGATTATAAGATTAGACTCCTAAATTGACTTTGATAATATGCTCAGTAAACCTCTCACAAAATTGGACATTCCAGAAGTTTTTTTTTTTTTTTTGTTGTTGTTGTTGTTTTGTTTTTTTGAGGTAGGGTCTCACTCTAGCCCAGGGTGACCTGGAATTCACTCTGTATTCACAGGGTGGCCGCCGACTCTCAGTGTTCCTCCTACCTCTGCCTCCCAAGTGCTGGGATTAAAGGTGTGCTCTACCATTCCCAGCCAGAAGTACATTTTTTAGAAGTACTTTTTTCAAATATTTTATATTTTTTTTTATTTATTTGAGAGAGAGAGAATAATCAAACCAGGGCATCCAGTTGGTATAAATGAACTCCAGGTGCATGCACCACCTTGTAAATGTGGTTTATGTAGATCCAGGGTCCTTTGGCTTTGCAGGCAGATGCCTTAACCACTAAGCTATCGCCCCAGCCCTTAGAACTACCCTTATGTTTCCAGATCTTTCCTGCTGCCTATAATTACTCAAAATAGTATAAGTAGTTATGCTAGGAATATCAAGTATATCTGCTATTGTGTAACGCTTTATGTGGGAAGACTTATTAATATGGGACAAGTCCTGGGGATTGAAAAAAAAAACTTTGATTTCACATTTTTATGAAGGAGAAATGAAATGTGTAGCTTTTGTTAGAGCTCATTCTGAAAAAAGGAATATATCTTTACAGGAGGAGATAGCTGGTACCTGCATAGCTGTTTCCCACAACATTTTAAAAATTAGGCTCTATTGCTTTTGTCTAGTAAATGATTTTAGTAGTTTTGTAATTTACATAAATATGTTAGATGATGAGAAATAATAGCTTAAACTTGAAAATTGTATGTGTTCAATTTGTTTCATAGGCAAAACAAAAATTTTTTTGAGTCACACTGTTTGAAATTTAAGGTAAAATGTTTAGCATACCTCCCACATATAGTTCTTTTTATAAAAGCATATTGTGAATTAGTTGAGCTATATTTTACTAAGATAATATGTGTTACATCTTAATCATACATGCATGTTTTAATTCATAAATATGTATCTAATCATGCATTCTTTTTCTTTCTCCTCAGACAAACTTTCCAGAAATGATGAATAGATATAAACAGCTATTGACCTATATTCGGAGTGCAGTCACAAGAAATTATTCTGAAAAATCCATTAACTCTATTCTTGATTATATCTCTACTTCTAAACAGGTTAGATTCATTTTCTCCCTCATTTCTACTAGCGTGTTATTTATAGCCAGGGCTTATTGGGGGGTTTAGTTTTGGTTGTTTTTCTTTTTCAGACAGGGTGTTATGTAGCCCAGGTTGGCCTCTTAACTAGCTATGTACCTGAAAATATTATTTAACTGGGTCCTCCTGCTTCTACATGTTGCTAGCATTACAAACATACTACCATGCCTGGCAAGGCTTTGTTGTTAGGTTTTTTTTTTTTTCCTGTATGTCTTTTATTTTTGCCTTTTTGCTTGATTTTTTTTTCAATATTTAAATTGATTTATTGTATTTTCTTTTGACAATTAATGATACAATGCAGGTACTATAATCACAAATGCAGCAGGGAGCAAAAATACTTAAGAATAGAGTAATTTAAATTCAAGACTTTTGGCTGGCACACTGCAGAGTGCTTTATACTTCATTGAAAAAGAGACAAAAATTCACAATGTGGTAATTATGATTATCTACACAATGAAATCTGTGCTGTCATAACAGTGACACTTTAAGATTGTATAATATAGTAGAAAAATGTTGCTGATGCTACTTTGAGAAAATAATACTGTGATGTAAAATTGAAGTGCAAAATTATGCATATTAACAAGGACTAAAAAAGACAAAAATGAAAATATTTTTAAAGGGCTGGAGAGATGGCTCAGCAGTTAAAGGCATTTGCTTGCAATTGATTTTTTTTCTGTTTGCATGTAAGTGAAGGGTGCATACATGTGTATGCATGTTTGTGTACGAGTACATGTGCCTTGTATACTTGCATGTGGAAGTCAGAAGTCAACATTGGTTGTACCTCTCAATCACTCTCCACCTTACCTTTTTGAGACAGTCTTGCTAAACCCAGGGCTTCCCAATTCAGCTACATTTGCCTCTCAAGTCCTAGGGATCTGAAATCAGGGACTCTGGTTTGTATAGCAAGTGCTTTACCTACTGAGTCATCTCTGTAGCCTCAGGACTTTGTTGTCTTAAAAGAAGAAAAGGCCTAAAGGTCTATTAAAGCAATTATACTAGTTACTATTGATTTGTGGGGCTGGTAAGATGGCTCAGGTTAAGAGAAGCGTGCTGTGCAAGCATGAAAGCTTAATGTCTGTTCCCAGTGCCCACATAAAAAGCCGGACTTGGCTGCACATGCCTGTAATCCCAGCACTAAGTGGGGTGGAGACAGGAGAACTGCTGGGACTCACTGGTTGACCACTTGAAAAATAGGGATCACCAAGTTTGGTGACACACTCAGGGAAATAGAGTAGAAGAGCAATGGAAGACATCAGCAGTCTTCCTCTGACCTCTAGAGTGAGAGAAAAAAGAGAATACTCTGTTTCTCTCTCTTTCTCTCTCCAGAAAAAAATAATTTGTTTTACTCTCTTATAGGTAGTAAGTCCAAATTATTTTTTTTTTAATTTTTTTGTTCATTTTTACTTATTTGAGAGTAACAGAGAAAGAGGTAAATAGAGAGAATGGGTGTGCCAGGGCTTCCAGCCACTGCAAACAAACTCCAGATGCGTGCGCCCCCTTGTGCTTCTGGCTAACGTGTGTCCTGGAGAATAGAGCCTCAAACTGGGATCCTTAGGCTTCACAGGCAAGCGCTTAACCACTAAACCATCTCTCCAGCCCCCAA
Source organism: Jaculus jaculus (assembly GCF_020740685.1). NCBI lineage: Eukaryota > Metazoa > Chordata > Mammalia > Rodentia > Dipodidae > Jaculus > Jaculus jaculus. The sequence goes on from NC_059109.1 coordinate 64,338,815, forward strand.
ATTAATTTTTTAAAGTAGTATCATCAGGTACTAAAATAAGATTCAGACAACTTATACAGACTTACACAACCTCTCACATGATTACTGTCACAGTTGTGGTTTGGATGAAGTTGTGTTTTCCTTGGTTGAGATTGGAGACTGAACCCAGGCCTTTTTACATGCTAGGCAAGCACTTTTCCCCTAAAGTTGCAGCCCTATCCTTCATAGCCTTGTAATAAACTCAGTCACCACTTCAGCTGTTGTTAAGTACTGAACATTGAATTACAAGATGTATGTATTTATCAAGAGGTGATCAATAAATGCTTCTTATAGGGGATTAGGATAATTGGTGACAGGAAGGGCTGGTGATGAAAAGGTGACTATGTAATAAATAGTCTTTTCATTATTGCAGATTTTGGTTAATACAAGCAATGATTTTATGCTTTTTTTGCTTATTATTATTATTATTTTACTTATTATTATTTGATGCAGGTTCTCATACTAGTCCAGACTTGGAACTTACCCTTGTAATCCCAGCTGGCCTCAGGCTCATGGTGATGCTTCCTCAGCCTCCTGAGTGCTAGGACTAAGTGTGTAAGCCATCATACCTGGCTGGCTTTTTATTCAGCTTTGTTAGTTGTTACTTGGCTTATTTATGTTCTTTTTTTTTTTTTTTTTTTTTTTTTTTTCTGAGGTAGGGTCTCACTCTGGTCCAGGCTGACCTGCAATTAACTCTGTAGTCTCAGGGTGGCCTTGAACTCATGGCGATCTCCTACCTCTGCCTCCCCTGAGTGCTGGGATTAAAGGTGTGCGCCACCACACCCAGCATTATTTATGTTCTTTTTTAAAGCTTTCTTCTCTATTGTAGTAGAGCACAAGATAGTCTGTCATATAGTATTTTGTTTTGTTCTCATAATCATTACACTCACAATCAGCCTCTGGTCTCCTGACTTTACTAGATGTCATTTTTCTTTCCTGAGATAGTTTATTTCTACATGTTTTTCATGTTATATAGAGAGAATAGAGGGAGGTAAACTTAATACTTTGTTAGAATATTGACATTCAGTGGCTCTAATTCTAGGATTGTTATATGTATGTCATGGTTCTTCAGCTACTTAGCAAGTTCAAATCATCTTGGGTTACTTGAGATCCTGTTTCCTAAAACAAATCAAACAAACAAAAATAAGCAAATACTAGATGTGGTGCATGCTGGTAATTCCTGCACTCACTCCAAAGATGAAGGCAGGAGGATCAAGACTTCAAGGTCATCCTCAAGAATATAGTTGGCATGAAGCCAGTCTGGTCTGTATGAGATTTTGTTTCAAAATAACAAATGGAAAATCTACAAAGTACTATGGTACGAGACTTTTCTTATAAACAAGGGTCATAAAATCATTTCTAGTACTGTTTTTAAATACTATATCAAATGTTAAAGGAATGGAAGTAAGTTTAAAGCTTGAAGATTGTGTGCTATCCTATAAGCTTTTGTCTTTTGAGAATAAGAATAAATCTTACTGAGTGGCTGGCATTTTCACTTAATCTGTAAGGCATCAGTAATCAGAAGTAAATAGCTAGCTTTTCCTAAAAGTATACAACTTTTCTACTCCCATCCTCTTTCCACTTGATTCTGCTAAGAAGAGATTTAGAGATCCAGACCAAAAAAAGCAGAGCCACAAAAACAGAAAAAAAGAATAAAAGTATTTGAAGGGAAGGAGCTTACTTTTTTTCTCTAGCAGTTTGCTTAGTGTTTGGTGTATACTAAATACTGAGTAAAATACTGAATAATGGTATGTACTAGGTACTGAGTAAGTGAATGGACAGTGTTAGTGAAAGTATAGCACATAATTTACTTGTTATAAAATGAATTATTAGATTGGGAAACACAGGCCTGTTACAGCATTACAGGACTAATGGATATATAGTTTTTGTAGGAAAATAAAAACAGATTTTGGCACTTAAAATTTTCTGTGTTAATAGAGGAGACTATAGAAGACATTTGGTGAGATACAAATAGTGTATCTTACATGTATTAAAGTTCAAACATGCACTTTTAGTTTGTTAAAATTAACTTTATTAACAGGTACAAATTTGCTGTTTACAATTATAGAATTCTGATTTTTTATGTCAGATGGATTTACTGCAGGAATTTTATGAAACAACTTTGGAAGCTTTGAAAGATGCTAAGAATGATAGACTGTGGTTTAAGACAAACACAAAGGTAACAGTTACATTTTTCTTTACTTTTGAAGAGGGGTGGTTGTCTTTAGTAATCACTCCTAAGGGCACACACGTCATGTTAAAAGCTTTTGATTTTAATAATTTTGCTTTTTTACAGCTTGGAAAATTATATTTAGAACGAGAAGAGTACGGAAAGCTCCAAAAAATTTTACGCCAATTACATCAGTCCTGCCAGGTAATATTTCCTTATTTTTACTTAATATTTGCCTTTGATTTAAAAAAAGGCATTTGAAATTAAGAGTAATTAGTATATTGTTTAGGAGGTCTTATGTTCAGTCATCTTTCCCAAAAATAAAATTTGGAAAATACATTTTTTGAAAGAACATGAGTTCAAGGCCAACCAAGCTTAGATAACTGATCCTATTTGGTGAAAAGGGATTCCTCCCCCCCCTTACTGAGTTTTATATTTTTTTCTGATTAGAATAATTTCAGATCTTACCTTTGAGGAAAAAGATAAAAGTATCAGTGGGTAAGCCCAAGAGAATTGGTTCCATTTTTTCCCCTCTAGTAGATGCTTGATTCCCCTAACAGATACTATGCTTTAGCTAGAATCATTGTCATTAATGTTGTAATTTGTCTATTATAGATTAGTCGTTTTCTATATTGAGAACTGAGGTGAAAGTGTCTAGCTTCTTATTTCCATAAAGAGACACTCAAAAAATACATTTTATGCTGGGTGTGGTGGCACACGCCTTTAAACCCAGCACTTGGGAGGCTGAGGTAGGAGGATCGCTGTGAGTTCAAGGCCACCCTGAAACTACAGAGTGAATTCCAGGTCAGCCTGGGCTAGAATGAGACCCTACCTCAAAAAACAAAAGCAAACAAACAAAAAATACATTTTAATTAAATAAGTGGATCTGAAGCATTTATGCAGATTTAAGGAAAACCATAAATAAATCTAGTTACAAACATTAAAATTTTATACACATAAAATACTTGAAGCTGTTTTTTCCTTATTCAGTAACTTAGAAGGTAAAATGATACCTGGTTCCTTTAGTCACTGAAAGTATTGTTTTTTTGTTTGATTGGTTGTTGCGTTTTTTTGTTTTCTTTTTGGTTTTTTTGAGGTAGGGTTTCACATTAGCCCTGGCTGACCTGGAACTCACTATGGAGTTCAGGATGGCCTCGAACTCACGATGGTCCTCCTACCTTGGCCTTCCGAGTGCTGGGACTAAAGGCATGCACCACCATGCCCAGCTGAAAGTATTGTTTTGCGTATACTGATTCCCAAGGATAATTTGTAGCACATGTTCACACAGATGGTGTTAAAGATAAAAGGTTTCCAAGCTAACTGAAATAAAAATTTCTGGGTTGTCTCTGACTTCTATCTTGATTAAAGCGCTTGCTTTCCTAGACTGATGATGGAGAAGATGACCTGAAAAAAGGTACACAGTTGTTAGAGATATATGCTTTGGAGATTCAAATGTACACGGCACAGAAAAATAACAAAAAACTAAAAGCACTCTATGAACAGTCCCTTCACATCAAGTCTGCCATCCCTCATCCACTGATCATGGGAGTCATCAGAGGCAAGTTTGATTTGGATACAGTGGATGGTAACATGGGAAATACCGGGTATTGCATATTACTGAACGATTCAGGGTGGTTTCTGTTCTACTGAAAATACGCAGTAAAATATTGAAAGTCAATGAAAAGGTTTAATCTGAGAAATTAGGATAGCTTCTTGAAGTCTTGTGAAAGAACAGTGAAGATGCTACTACTAGGTAATTTACTTTACCAGAAGTCTTATTCCTGAATTATAATGATGTTTATAAAATTACTTTCTGTATCAACAGAAACAGGATAGATATGTGCAAATGCTTAGCTGCTATTTAATGAAGTTGGCTTTATAGAATTAAAATATATCCCCTGGGCTACTGCCATTGAGATGAGAGAATTAAAAGGCAAAAAGCCTCTTAGTAGTTTTCATTTGATCTTTATAAATTAACATTGTTAAAGAACTGAAAATGTTTCTTTTTCTCATATTTTATTCTTTAAAGAATGCGGTGGTAAAATGCACTTGAGAGAAGGTGAATTCGAAAAGGCGCACACTGATTTTTTTGAAGCCTTCAAGAATTATGATGAATCAGGAAGCCCCAGACGAACTACTTGTTTAAAATATTTGGTCTTAGCGAATATGCTAATGAAGTCTGGAATAAATCCATTTGACTCACAGGAGGTACGTGTGCTTTATTAATTTCTCTTACTAGTTCTTTTGTGGAACTAAGTAGTACTGTTTGTACACATGCGTAATTGATGTGTTTTAATTATGTTTAGGCCAAGCCGTACAAAAATGATCCAGAAATTCTAGCAATGACGAATTTAGTAAGGTAAGGATTTATATTTCTCAGTTAAGGTGAATTTCTTTTAAGCTGTTCATAAAGGAGAGAGAGAGAGAAAGCCTATCAAAATGCAGTTAATAATCAACATTTACACTATTTCAAGTGTCACAATTTTTTTTAATAAAGTATGCTGTTTGGTTTGAAGCTTTATTTATTTATTTTTACAGTAGGGGGTTAAAAATACAGCCTTGTACATTCTAAGCAAGCATACAACCATTGAACTATATCCCCTGCCTTTTGACATTTCTTTAGATACAGGGCCTCACTGAGTTACCTAGGCTGACCCTAAACTTGCAGTCTTCTGCCTAAGATTACAGGTCTGTACCACAAGGCTAGGTTTTCTTTTTTTTTAATTTAAGTTATGAGTTCAATTATTTAATTATCTATCTGTAGACTTATATGTTCACATGCATGGTTGATATTTTTGAGTAGCAAACTAATTCTGAATGTCTTAAATTCACAATATTTACTACTTCTGTCTACTTTTAAGTTCAGAGAAAAATTATGGTTTGGCCCAAGATAAGTCAAGAATCTTCAGTAAGAAAAGATATTATAAGCAAACTTGCTCAATGACAAGAAAAATAACATTTTAGGACTAGAGTGGTAGTTCAGTGGTTAAAGGCTCTTGCTTAAAAAGTCGGAGAGCCTGAGTTTTATTCCCCCACCCACATTAAGCCAGATGCACAAAATGATGCATGCATTCGTTTGCAGTGGCAAGAGGGCCTGGCATACCCATAGTCTCTATCTGCTTCTTTCTCTCTTTCCTCTCCTCCCCTTCCCCCCTTCTCTCTCTCTCTCAAATAAATAAAATGTTTATCATTGTTTAAAAAAAAAAAAAAGCTAGGAGGGATGGAGAGAGGAAAGCTTGTGTGTGTGTGTGTGTGTGTGTGTGTGTGTGTGTGTGTGTGTGTTTCCCCCCAAGGTAGGCTTTCACTCTAGCTCAGGCTGACCTGGAATTCACTATGTAGTCTCAGGGTAGCCTCAAACTCATGGCTATCCTCCTATCTCTGCCTCCTGAGTGCTGGGATTAAAGGTATGTGCCACTATGCCCAACTAGGAGGAAACTATTTTAAGTGATTTTTTTTTTTTTTTTTTTTTTTTTTTTACCTTGAGTAGAATAAGAAGATGATGCTAGCTAGTACAAAATTCAAAGGTTTGTTGAATACTTACGAAGAAAGATGTGAATAATATTTATCCTTGGAAGGTCTCCAAATCTAGTACAGGTACAGAAAATAAGACCAGGATAAAAGCCTTTCAGAAGAACAGGCCTGTGAGCAAGAAAACCTTCCTTTGGGCAGGCATAAAAAACCCTCTAGGTTTGCATGGACTTTGTAGAAAATTACTGCTTCTTTAAGTGCTTTGTTGTAGGCTGCATAGCTGAGATTTTACCAAGACTGGAAGAATACAGTTAAGGAGATAATAAAGTTTTTGGTGGGTTCTTTTTTTAGATAATATATAGATATGAGTATCCCTTTTTTGTTTGTTTGTTTGTTTTTTGAGGTAAGGTCTTGCTTTGGTCCAGGCTGACCTAGAATTAACTATGTAGTCTCCGGGTGGCCTCCTGAGTGCTGGGATTAATGGGAATTAATGACAAGTGCCACCATGCCCAGCTGCGTTTTTCATTTTTGAAAAAAACTAACAAGTTGGGGGTGGTGGTGGTATGTGCCTTTAATCCCAGCACTCACAAGTCAGAGATAGGAAGATCACCATGAGTTCAAGGCTACCCTGATATTTCATAGTGAATTCCAGGTCAGCCTGGACTAGAGTGAGACCCTGCCTTGAAAAACAACTCCCACCAAAAAAAAGTTACAAACCACTTCCATATATATTTTATATGCTTAGAGGAAAATAGGTTACTTTATATTAACTTTCTCTGTAAAACATCTCCTTTTTCTTTTTTAAAATTTTTATTATGATTTACACGTTTAGGGACTTTTTTGTTCAAGAAATCTAACTTTCATGATAAGTATAAAGGATGTCTTTCAGGAACATAGAGATATTTAGGTGTAGCATGCCCTTAATCCCAGCACTCAGGAAGCAGAGGTAGGATCTGTATGAGTTCAAGGCCACCCTGAGACTACAGAGTGAATTCCAGGTCAGCCTGCGCTAAAGTGAGACCCTACCTCAAAAAAAAAAAAAGAAAAAGAAAAAGAAAAGAAAAGAAATACGTTCTATTACTGTTTACTTCTTTAATCTACTTTCATTTTAGTTATGAAAGGATACTTCTTCACTCTTTATTTCAAGCAGTTTATTTCATCTGCATTTGCCCATATTAATGTGAACAGATTTGGTTAGAAATTAACTTCAAAATAGTTTTTTAATGTTTGTAATATAAGTTGCTAAGCAACAGTTTAAACACTTAAGACTTAAGAAAATATTGAAGAAAAAAAGTCTTGCCTTAGAAATAGATTTTTAATATAGATTAGTTAAATACAGTAACCTGGATTGAAGAGTTACCTTATCAAACCTTTGGAAACGTGTAATTCTGGTTACATATTACTATGTCTTTTCCCAAATGAACGCTCATATTAGACACTTACCTTAATAAATTTCTGCCTGAACAAGTGGACTGCAGTGTGCCACAACTTTGTGAAACATTTAAAAGTAAAAAAATTAAAACCTGTTTAAGCAGCCAAACATGGTGGTGCACACCTTTAATCCCAGTACTCAGGAAGCTAAGGTAGGAGGATCACTGTGAGTTAGTTGTAGGCCAGCCTGGGCTTCAGAGTGAGTTCTTTGTTAGCCTGGGCTTGTGTGAGACCTTGCCTCAGTAAAACCTAGAAAGTGTACTTAAGTAAATGAGAAAATCTCTCAAAGATAAAATACGGACATAGGCAAATAAAGATAAAACTATGTGTGCTAATGTTTTCAGTACTTGAAGATATCCTCCTATAGTGTATTGCATATGTATTTGGGATAGGTAAGAAAGTAATGCTTCCTAATTTTATCTTCCTAGTCAGTTGCCAGCAGACTAGAGGAAATAATTCCTGTTGAAGCACTGAGTCACCTGCCCCTAACATGAAGTTACATTGCGGCCCAACAGATGGAAGCAGAGCAGAGGGCGTGCAGAGTGGTTGATGATATGTCTAACATATAAAGCACACAGTGGTGCCATATCCAGAAGGTTGGCTTCTTCCTTCTCAGCACCTTTAGCAATCCTATAGTGCCCTACACAGTGATTCAAGAATAGATCCCTAAACATAAGTCAGCCTTGGCCTTCTGCAGCAAGGGAGTCCATCTCTACTCTGTGTAGATGTTCATTTGGCACTAATCTGGCGCTGATTTTTCTGCTATAGTTCAGGAAAATTTTAAAGGCCAGAGAAATTTGAGAATCAAATGGTCCTTTTGAAAAGTTTTGGCAGTTGCTGGTAGCTTTCTAGAAGATAAAAATTAGGAAGCTGCGTTTTCTAAATAATCTTCAGAAAGGGTATGCTTTCTTTGTTGAAAGATAAGGCCAAATTCTTTTGTATATTAATGTGCATGAAACCTGGTTTCTTTCATTATGAGAGGTTAATTATGTACAATTTAATTTGAAAGTGTCAAGTTTTACAATAAATGATTTATTGTCAATCTTAAGAAATATTAAGATTTAGAAGCTATCTTAAAGTAGTTAGTGTGTTACTATACCCTTCTCAAAAGATTTACTTTTTTTAAAGAGCACAAAGCATTAGGATTTTGCTTTTGTATTTTGGTGGGGTTTTTTTGTTTTTGTTTGTTTGTTTGTTTCTGAATTGCAAAACAACCAGGAGCTCACATCACAAATTCTGAGTATGCATACTACCAATAATCTGTATTCCCAAGCTGGAATTTGGTTCTGGGGGAAGATATGTATGTGTACACTTAATTTTTACTTCCATGATAGAAACAATAATATAACTTAGACTCGTGCATATGAAAATTGAGAAATAGGCTCTGGATTGTGACTTAATACCTGACTATTTGTGACAAAACACACTTTTTTCCCCCCATTAGTGCCTACCAAAATAATGACATCACTGAATTTGAAAAGATTCTAAAAACAAACCACAGCAACATCATGGATGATCCATTCATAAGAGAACACATTGAAGGTATATTCTTTCTGCTAGCTGAATGTTGATTGCTTATTTGCCACAGTCAGAGACATGCTTCTTAATGAAATTGCACAGAATAAAATTATTTTGGCAAAGGACAGAAACATTTCTAAATGCCATCATGATATATGTACTTGATTTAAAGAAATCACAAGCAAATTCCATACTAATACAGACATGTTCTTACATGATGGTCTTTTGTTTGAGGTAGCCTTTGACCTTTTTGCATTTTTATTCCAACTTATTCTTGTAAGTTGATTATTGATGTTTAGGTTTGTCAAAAGGCTTTGAAAGTATACTACTATCTATATGATACTGAGATAGATTTACTATAAAAAGTAACTATGGGAAATATGGGAGTGAATGAAATCTTTCATAAGTTCTCTTAATTACCAAAGACATATGTTACCTCTTTTGGGTACCTCTTCTAACTCCAGTGTACCTATGAAGCTGTTTGGAGGTGTTAAAATGATCCTTGGAACAGCTTCCTAAATACTTAAATACTTACTAAATGCTTAATACTTAAGTGCATCAGAAAAACTTAAAGTCTAATTTAGAAGTCATGTTTTATTATCCTCCGTCTATCTGTTTCATTCAGCAGAGGTTTTTTTGTGAACCTGGAATGGTACTGTTACTTTAAAGATTTAGAAATCTGTAGTATCATTATCTATGAACTATAGTTTTAAGACTTTGAAAAAATGGTTGTTGCATATGAAGAATTGCATAAGGACAGTGTATAAAATATAACTCTTGCCAGGCGTGGTGAGAGACAGAGGTGGAAGGATCACTGTGAGTTCAAGGCCATCCTGAGACTGCAGAATGAGTTCCAGGTCAGTCAGTCTTGGCTAGAGTGAGACCCTACCTTGAACATCAGAAACAAAACAAAACAAAACCATATATATATATATATATATATGAATGAATTACTCTCTAAGTTTTAAGAGAGCTTACACAGAGTATTGGCTTCTTGAAAGATGTTAACTTTTGAAGAAAGGACACATGCAGGAATACTATTGAGAAAGTAGGGGATATTTTGGTAAAGTTGCAACATAAGTAAAATTAGGTAACAAATTATGGGAAAGGCAGCTTCTCATACTATACTTGCAGTGAACCTGAATATATTTAAATCTAAATATATTTGGGTCAAAATAAGTTTTGAGAAGGTATATCATATAGTTAGTCAATATGGCATCAAACTAAAGTATTCATAAAAAATATAAAACCTACTAATACAAATGTATTTTTTGTCTTTCAGAGCTTTTACGAAACATCAGAACGCAAGTGCTTATAAAATTAATTAAGCCTTACACAAGAATACATATTCCTTTTATTTCTAAGGTATCTATACCTGTAGATTCCAGTGATATTTATGTCTTGTAATAACTTGTGTTCTTTAAAGTGACTGTAACTTAGAAATATTGTATCATATATATTTTAATGTTAAGTATGACTTAAAGGGTTTTACTTTTTCTAGTTTGTATTTTTTTAACTTTTTGAGAGAGAGAGAAAGACAGAATAGGCTTGCCAGGGCTTCGTGCCACTGTAGACAAACTGCAGATTGCATCTGCCTCTTTGTGTGTCTGGCTTTACATGGGTACTGGGAAGTTGAATCTCAGGCTGGTAGGCTTTGAAAGCAAGCATCTTTTAATCACTGAGCCATCTTTCCACCCTAATAACCTAGGCTGTCTTTAAACTCCGTATACCTCTGAGGTTGCTCTTGAACTACTAATCTTATTGCCCTCCACTTCCAAGTTCTGGGTTTATAGGCAGGTATGTGCCACCAAGCCCATCCAAAGACCTAACAGTTAATGTGAATTGTTTTTGATGTCTTGGTGGGAGGTTTTGTTTGTTTGTTTGTTTTGGTTTTTTGAGGTAGGGTCTCACTCTAGCCCAGACTGACCTGGAATTCACTATGGAGTCTCAGGGTGGCCTCGAACTCATAGCGATCCTCCTACCTCTGCCTCCCGAGTGCTGGGATTAAAGGCACGTGCCACCACACCCGGCTTGTTTGTTTCTTTTGTTTACAAATTGCTCTAGCAGAAATGAACTTAAACATTATAGGAGAGAAATTGGGCATCACTAATTTTCTAAAGATTCTTTCAGTCTCAGGCAAAAGAGAGACAGATGAAATATCTTAATTAATAAAGGGCTAACCTAATCACATAAAATTGTAATAAGCCTGTACTTTACAAAATTAGGGCTGGGAGTGTAGCTCAGTCAGTGGAACATTTATCTGTCATGAGTAAGTCCCTGTTAGGTCAGTCCCCAGCATCAAAGAGGGAAACCGCTTATAAAATCAGATCTTTATCAGACCTATGTTTTTCAAAATAATTTTGATATGATAGTGAATTCATTCACAGTCTCCAGTTGTTTCTGGTAGTGCAGGCCTGGAATCCTGGCTTTTCAGGAGCCTGAGCCAGGAGGATGGGAAGCTCAAGGCCACTTTGGCTACTGAATGAGCTCAAGGCCAGCCTGGGAAATTTAGGGAAATCCTGTCTCAAATAAAAGTAAAAAGACTGGAGATATGGCTTAGTGGTAGTGCATTTGCTTAGGTATGTATGAGACCTTAGGCTCAATGCTAATACCACCAAAAACAAAATTCTCTTACTACCTCGGGGTGTAGGTTGTGTTTGTGTGAAGCCCTGGGGGGAAATTTTACAACAGAAATTAAAGCCTTCTAGTTTTTCTTTTCACTGGTGTAACTTAATTTAAAATTGGAATATTATATAAAGTCATGAAGTCTTTCAAAATGTCAGTTATATAATCAATCTTTTCTCTTAGGAGTTAAACATAGATGTAGCTGATGTGGAAAGCTTGCTGGTGCAGTGCATATTGGATAAGTAAGTACATTATACTTACTATCATTTTTTTAAAATATTTTACTTATTTGAGAGAAGGGTGGGGCCAGGGAATAGGCATGTCAGGGCCTCTAGCAACTGCAAACAAACTGCAGGTGCATGTTTAACCTTGTGCATTTAGCTTTGCATGGGCACTGGGTAATCAAGCCTGGGTCCTTGGGTTTTGCTGACAAGTGTCTTAACCACTAAACCATCTCCAGCCCCTATATATATATATATATTTTTTTTTTTTTTTTTGAGGTAGGGTCTTACTCTAGCCCAGGCTGACCTAGAATTCACTATGTAGTCCCAGGGTGGTCTCAAACTCATGGCCATCCTCCTACCTCTGCCTTTTGAGTGCTAGGAATAAAGGCGTGCACCACCACGCCTGGCTCTATAATAATTTTTAAAATCACAGCATGTGTGGACCTGTACGTTTCAGATAATGATGGTAATGATAATAGTTGAGTTTTGCTAATTTTCATAAAATGAGCTGTATGTTTTTTAATTAAAAGATAAGTATGTGGGGAGTGATTTTTGACAAATGAATATATTAAAAACGTGATCTCTGAAAAAATGTTTTATCATTTTTCAGAAATTTTCATTCAGTATATAACCTACATAACTCCTTATAAAATTATCTACTGAGTACTTCTTAAATGTTTTTAAATATAGAATGTATGTTACAAAACAGTTTTGAAATAAAATCTTTCTTAAAAGCAGTATGTTTTGAAAGCTTCACAGATGACAGTTGTCCTTGATAGAGTGGGTAAGTCTTTTCTGGTGATTCTCTCAGTGAAACTGATAAAATCTGATAGCCATAATCTGATTTTTTTCTAGAGTCTGAGTAAGGCAATAAATGTTATGACTAACAAGAAACTCGTTCATTTAATACAGGCAACATGTGTTGTTTTTCATTTGTATTTACTGATGATGGAACTCTGATGAAACATTAGTTTAGACACTACACTTAGTGAAAACGATTTGTAGACTCTTCTTATTTACTTCCAGCACTATTCATGGCCGAATCGATCAAGTGAACCAGCTCCTTGAACTGGATCATCAGAAGAGGGGTGGTGCACGATATACTGCACTAGATAAATGGACCAACCAACTAAACTCTCTCAACCAGGCTGTGGTCAGTAAACTGGCTTAACAGAAAACAAGCTTTTACAGTTGTACTTAAGGCAACAGTGCAGAGATGTAATCCTTAAAGAACTGGGAATGGCAAAACTACTGTCGGTTGATATGTCCTGAAAATTAATGGAGTTATGGCAGAAGTGCTTTTGATCAACTGGTTTGTGTTTTGCTGCTGCATTTATCCCAAGAAAAACAGCTTTAATCTCCAGAAGAAAACCAAAATAACCATGGGATTTATGCTGTATTGACATCTTGCCCTAAACATACAACATCATAGTAATTTGTCATGGGCAACATGACCAGAGAGAAGATTTTTGTCATGATTTTAAATACACTGACATGTTACTGTTGGTTAAATTTAAACATGTTTTACCTGCAGAAATTCTCTCACAAATAACCTGCAATAACTTGAAATGCATACCCTTTTGAACACTTCCTTTTCTCATGTATAAATGAAAATGTTTGCTGCATTTTGCAAAATGTCAAATCTCCAAAAATGTGTCCGTCTATTTCTGTACCTGCAGTGTAGTAAAGGTTTAGATGAAACCCCGTAATTAACAGTGGCATACTGTCACTTAGGTTTCAAGCAGCAAAATAAACAGTGCAGCTCAGAAATTAGAGTTTGCTTCCTGATGTGTTTTTATTACATTTGGGGTTGTTGTTTTGTTTTTTAGTAACTTAGACTTTCAGATTAAAAAGCCTGGAGGCAAATCAGTTGGTTAGTTGCTTTCAAGTTTTTAAGATTAGTCTTTATGGATGAAGTATGGAAAACTACTTTCTAACAAGCTCTTGCATAGTACTGATTTAACAGTGATGCTTTAAAGGAATATAGTATTTTTTTCTTAAGAATGATATTCCTTTTAAACAGAGTAAATTTTAACTCTCAGAATGTCACTTTAAACAAATATGCCAGAACTTAGACAGCTAAATGAATGTTACCCTGCATAGTAATCTTGCTGGAATGTTATTCTCTAATACCAGCAATCAACAGTTGCCCAAAACTTCTTGGGTTTGCACTCAAAGTTAATTTAAATCACATATTATTAACTTTATGATTATTGGTTGTTTTAAAAAAATTACTGAAAAACTTGCCTTTTGTTGTTCTTATTTGGCACCAAATGACAGTTTCCAAAAAGTAAATCTATCTTTAAATAATACGGAAAGTATGCAACTGGCTTTGAACGCAATCCCAAAATAGTTCTGATGGTATTTTGTGCAGTGGCAGTATAGTTAAGAGAATGAACTGTGGCCTTCCAAGGTAACTACCTTAAGGAACTCAGCTCGTTTGAATGTATTGAGTTTTGGATGTATTTGTTTCATTTTTTAAAAAGTTCACATCATTTTATAGTGTCAAGAGAAAAAGCTCTAAGATTAACATAATTCCTTTGGTTTTTCTATTGATTGTTATTATGTAAAAGGTGAGGCACTTGATAAGGAAGACTGTTGTAATTGAAGAGGTGGCAACTAAGAATTTTGATCATTAAATCAGATTTTATAAAAAAAAAACAGTGGAAATAGCATGGACTTACAACAAGGCATGCTTATTTGGTTTTGTCAAAATTTCACGAAAATATGTAATATATATTTATACTAAAACTATATAATCTTTAGATCTAGGAAAACAATTAGTTAATGTCTTTAGCAGATTAAAGCAGTATTAAATATAGGTGCACATTGGAAATTGTAGAAAATTGCAAGAAGACAGGACAAAATGTCAATGGTAGGGAATAAAAAAGTTTAAGATATAAATTGTGTATTTTCTTCTCTTTTACATAAATCATTTGTGAAAAGTGTGCTAAACTTTTTTTTCATGAGTGGTTTAATTAGGATTTATTTTTCAATATAATTTGGAGACCCTTTGCTACCCAAATAAAAGTGACAAGTTTCTGTAAACCTATATTTAAATATTTCTGCATGTGATAACCTTGGAAAACCAAAAGCCTGCTTAATTTTGAAATGATGGAATTACAGTTGAAAGGATCTGAATGATGTGATTTAATTTTTTAGGTTTCACCTCTTAAAATTCTTAGTTGTCTTCTATGATGCCTGTTTCTCCTGTGATGTCCTCACTGCTTGCAATGGTGTGCCTTCTGGTTTTGGAAAGCAATATATCTGTTATACTCTGGAAAACTGGGCCAATCATCTAAATCATAATCTTTACTATAACTACAAATTTATAATACAGCCTTTATTTCCTTTGTCGTTTCCAAGACAGAAGGATTTGTTTAGTAATTTTCCACTTTTGTTCTAGAGCCCTCTTTTTTTTTTCTTTCCCCTTCAAGGTAGCATCTCACTCTAGCTCAGGTTGACCTGGAATGTGTAGTCTCAGGGTGGTCTTGAACTCATGGCAATCCTCCTACCTCTCTGCCTCCCAAGTGCTGGGATTAAAGGCATGTGCCACCACGCCTGGCTAGAGCACTCATTTTTTAGTCCACCTTAAGTCAAACTTATTCGAAAGGTTTTTTTCTTTTTTAAGGATTTCTCTGGGTTTGGGGGAGAGTAGTTTTATGTGTATCAGATCTTGTAGAATTATAATATTACTGCCTTGTGTTCATCTCATTTTTTTTTTCTTAATACTAAACCTGGATAAACCTATTTTATAGCAGTCTTGACTACGACAGATAGATAGATGCTGTCTACTGCAAGAGCTGGATTTCTTGGTCTTAAAATTGTTGCTAAATGTCTGTATTTCCATGTCCTAATGGAGCATAATGTTTTGCTTTGTTTTTTTTTTTAAGATGACATGGGCATAGACATACTCAGTATTACATAAGTCCCTTCTGTCTAAAGTCTGGCAGTATGTTTCAAACTAAGAGCCTGATTCTACAGTGGGAGAGTTTAACTGAAGCCTTTGTTTTTTTTCATGGGCTGCTTGTGCTGTGATTGGTATACTATGCATGGTATATGTTTGTCTCAGCCTAAATACCACTTGTTTTTGATATTCACAAGATCCTGGTGGTAGAATTATTCTTTTTAATGCAAAGGTTTTATATAGTCCTTCAGTAAATACTGGTAAGTATGCTTCTCTTTGGGACACAAGAGGTCCACATCAGTGTGTGAAGTACATTATATTGACACAGATTCATCTTTAAGACAACAAAGTCTTAGTGTTTTTCTGTGATCATGTGTAAGCTCCTCAGAACTATTCTAGTCTTTTTTTTAATATATATATATGGTATATATTTGCAAGCACAGACAGAGAATGGGCATACCAGGGCTCCCAGCCGCTACAAACGAACTCCAGATGCATGTGCCACTGTGCATCTGACTTTACGTGGGTACAGGTTGTTAGGCTTTGCAGGCAAGCACCTTATCCACTGAACCATCTCTCCAGCCTATCATTTCCTTTTTTAGAAGTATTTTCATTTATTTATCCAAATAAAGACAGAGAAGGAATAAATGTGCCAAGGCCTCTTGCTGCCTCAGATGAACTCCACATTCATGTTCCACTTTATGTAGGCTTCAGGGACTCAAACCCAGGCCATCAGGCTTTGCAAGCAAGCACCTTTAACCACTGAACCATCTCTCTAGCCCTCTAGTTATTTCTTTACTAGGGCTTTTTAAAAGTCTTGGTCTGGGGACATAGTGCAGTTGATGAAGTGCTTGCCTCACTAACAATAATAAGGACCTGAGTCTGATCCCCAGTACCCACATAAAAATGTTGGGCATAGTGGCATGCCTTCAAAATCACAGTGTGGAGGAGATAGAGGCAGGCCGCTCTCTGGCCAGCCAGTCTAACCTACTTGGTGAAGTCCAGGCCAGGGAGAGAGACTGTCTCAAAAACAAAGTGGATAGTGTTTATAATGGACACATTCAAGGTTGTCCTCTAGCCTCCACCCTCATTACTGTGCATGTGCATGTGTGGACACACACAAAATTCTTTGTGATTCACTTCTTAAACCTAAAGTTTTCATTTGATTTTGGTCTTTCAAGTGAGACTTGGCAATAAAAAAAAGTGAAATTTTATAACTTTCATTCTTTATCTGGCGATTTGGGGGTTATGAAATGTATAGCAATTTTATCCTTTTTTCAGACAGGCTCACTTTGTAACAATCCAGGCTGTTGCCTTAAGACCCAGATCTTCCTGTCTCCTGTTCTGGAATGCTAGTATTAAATGCCTGTACCACTGGACTGGCTCTGTGGCATTCTGAAAAAAATAAGATGCTCATGGTGCTTCAGTGTTCAAAGGTGATTAGATTGGTAACAAAAGCACATAACTTACCTCTTACAGAGTATTTACTATGTAAATACTACTTACTCTATGTATAAGATCAGCTCATTGATTTTCAACAGTATTGTATATATGCTTGACCATATGTTTCAGTAACATGCATTTCTGTCAAATAGCTTTTGAAGATTAGAGTTTTAATGTCTTTTAAAGTTCCCTTCTTATTCTGAAGCATTATCCTGGCACAGTTCATGTTGGAAACACATGTTTCTTAGTAATTGTTTATTCAGTATAGATTCAGTGTTTCCAAGCAGGAAATTAAGCCAAGGAAAGAATTAGGGGGAAAAATGTTTTCACTCAATTCCCTTGTATAATTGCTAAAAATGAACTATGTAAGAGCTGCAACATCCAAAGAACCACTTATAAACTTATTATGTTTCCAAAAATAATTTCTCAGGCGTAACCTTATATCCATGAAAACAGATCCTCCGTAAACTCAGAGTACAATGATAGTGCAATCAGATAGCTTTTGAAGGTCAAAGAGACCTCTCAAACTAATAGCTATGTCACCAAAATTCCAATGTAAAAATGTAACGTCTGTGTCATTGTATATTTTATTAAACATTTTAAGTCTTCCAAGTTGGACACGATTGAATCAGGCGAATTTATATTTTATTTATTTATTTGAGACCGAGAAAGAGAGAGAATGGGCACGCCAGGCCCTTCAGGCACTGCAAACAAACTCCAGACGCATGCGCCCTCTTGTGCCTCTGGCTTACATGGGTCCTGGGGAATTTAACTGAGGTCCTTTGGCTTTGCAGGCAAACGCCTTAACTGCTAAGCCATCCCTCCAGCCCCAACAATTTCTTTTTTATTTTTGCTTTCAAAAGTAATTTATTTGGATTTTCCGTATCCTTTAATGAACTGTAAATATATTTTTTTTAATTTTTAATTTATTTATTTGAGAGCAACAGACACAGAGAGAAAGACAGGTAGAGGGGGAGAGAGAGAATGGGCGCGCCAGGGCTTCCAGCCTCTGCAAACGAACTCCAGACTCGTGCGCCCCCTTGCGCATCTGGCTAACGTGGGACCTGGGGAACCGAGCCTCGAACCGGGGTCCTTCACAGGCAAGCGCTTAACCGCTAAGCCATCTGTCCGGCCCATGAACTGTAAATATATTAACAGAAAAGATTTTCTCCCCCAAAGACTGTACAATTTCTGAAATAAGTCAGGAAATGCAAACACACAAAATTACATTGTTTCAATGCAAACAGAACACACACATCACACCCACACTTGCATTTTTTCCAGGTTTTCACAAAGAAAATGGGACATCGTATTTCTCAGTGAAGACCCTTACTATACTCTGGCTAATCAGAGACTCTGAAACTGTTTTCTTCAAAAAGAGTGTTTTTAATAGACCAAATACTGGTTATCACTGGGTTTTTGTTTAAGGTACAACAGCATCATGGTTCAAATGTTACTTGCAGTTCTTGGATAAAATAAAAAATGTAAAGTAATGAAATACAGAAAAAGTAGGGACCACCTTTCATTATCTTCAGTACCATTTGTAACAATTTCTTATTTTAGTGTCTCAGACAACAGTGGTAGGAGGTATCATGTACAGTATGTACATGTAATATTTTAAGCTGTGTTTTTATGTGTTGTATTTAGTAGTTTGATATTTCTATCTCTTTCTTAGTTTTTAGAGTAATGAGTAGAAGGTTGAGTTGTTTTTGTGAACATACATGTATATATGTACGTACATAGGCTTTCTGAAGGTTGGCTGTTGAAACTTGGTCATTCAGACCAAGCATGGTGGCGCACACTTGTAATCCCAGCACATATAAGACTGGCAGGTGGATTGCCATGAGTTCAAGGCCAGCATGGACTTTGGAGTAAGATCCTGTCTGAAAACAAACATACATTATCCCTTCCTTTCTTATCCTCATTGTGTTCACACTACTACAAAGTAATCAGGAAAGGAGCCTTTTGGTACAATGTTGAAAACATGTCCTCCTCTACCCTCTGTTATTTCATAGGTATTTATTGTCTACCATGATCTAGGGACTGTTCTAAGGCTGAAGAATACCATGTAGAACAAATGACCCTTTGCTTAAAGAACTTAATTCTATGGGGAGAGACAAAGAAGTTATTTAAAAATGGAGAAATAAACTGCCAAACAAGTGGAAGTTCATTGGACATTAATTGAAGAAAGAAACTGGGTTTGTGGGTGTGCAGAGGAGCATGCATCTGAGTTGGTAGAAGAAGCATATCAAATGTAAGCATTGTCTATGATGTTAAAATAAATGAGCAAAGGGCAGATTATGTGTAGTTTTTTATAACTTGAAGTAATGTTTTTTTTTTTTTAAATGTGGGGGGAAGCATTTAGAACTATAAAAGAATTCTAGTTATTTTGTGAAGTATTGAGCAGGATGTATGTAGTCAGGAAGAATACTAGAAATAAACTCCGGAAGTCCCAGTGAACACATGTGGTTTGGAGGCTAAAATGTGAAAGGAAGTATGCATAACCAGGATAGATCAACAGGACTCAATGAGTGGAAGTCATAGACTAAAAAGCATGCCTTCTGCTTTCTTACTTAGTGACTGATAGAGAGTATTAAAAGTAATGAGAAGAACTGAGCATGGTGGTGCATGCCTTTAATCCCAGCACTCAGGAGGCAGAGGTAGGAGGATCGCTGTGAGTTCGAGGCCACCCTGAGACTACATAGTGAATTCCAGGTCAGCCTGGGCTAGTGTGAATCCTTACCTCAATAAAACAAAAATAAAAACTAAGCCAGGCATGGTGGCACATGCCTTTAATCACAGCACTTAGGAGGCAGAGGTAGGAAGATTGCTGTGAGTTTGAGGCCACTGTCAGACCTTGAAAAAAAAAAAATGAGAGAAAGGAGGAAAAGAAACGAGAAGACTAGAGAACCATTTGCAGAAAAGAAGACTTCAGAAAAAGAAACAGTGGGCAGGTGAATTTGGCAATTTAAGCAGGGTGTAAGAACCAACTGAATGCTGCTGAGAGGTTACGTACAATGAGGGCAAAGAAGGAACCTATGATAATAGCACCACTCCTGGTAGCCGTTTTTACTGCTTCATTCAGCTTCATGTTGCTGGTACAAAGCACTTGACCAAAAGCAGCTTGTGGGAGGAGAGGGTTTATTTTGGTTTACAGACTCGAGGCAAGGAAGACACGCCATAAGCATAGGGTGGACATCACCTTCTGGCCAACATCAGGTGGACAACAGTTGTCAGGAAAATGTGTCAAACACTAACAAAGGGAAGCTGTAACATCCGTAAGCCCACCCCCAGCAATACATCATCTCCAGGAGGATCCAATTCCCTAATTGCCATCACCTGGTGACCAAGCATTCAGAGTTTATGGGGGGATATCTAATTCAAACCACATTCAGGCCCCATGACCATCCATAATGTAAAATGTAATTCATTTAGTCCAACTTGAAAAGTTTTTATCAAACCCAACACTTCAAGTATTTCCATCTTTCATGGTTGACAGTAAACAACATTTGCAGTGGGTTAAGAGGGTCACCCTCCTTTTCTGCCTCAATATGCGGAACTTAAAAACATTCTGTAATTTTTTTCCACTAAGATTTGAAAAAAATTGGAGCTGGCTGCATATGTAATAATGTGTAGCATGAGATTGACCTTCAGTTGAAATACTTAGAGCATGAAAGTCACCTGTATGATCAGTGCTGTATAGAAAATCTCTAGAACTTAACTGTCATGCTCAACTGAAATTTTATGCTGAGTAGCAACTTCTATTTCCTCTTTGCCCCAGCCTTCTCCCACCCTTGGGAGTCCTTCATATACTTCAGTGCTGAGAGTTGAACCCAGGGCACTATACATGCTAGGCAAACAAGGTAGCACTGAGCTACAGCCCCAGCCCTTGACTTTCTAAAGTGGTATGTTTTTAGATATTACTTTATTTGCACATGTGTGTAGGCACTCTAGGGCCTCTTGCTACTGCAAATGAATACTAGTTGCTTGCTTACCTGGGTAACAAGAATTGAACCTGGTCTGGCACACTTTGCAAACAAGTTGCTTTAATTGCCAAGCCATCTTCCCAGGCCCCTAAAGTGTTACCTTACCATCCATTTTTGTGACTACTTATAAGCTTGAGCATCTCCTCATAGGCTTATTAATTATTCAGTTTTCCTCCTGTAGAGAGAGTACTTGTGTTAGCTCTCTGTCAATGTAACAGATGCTGAATCAGCTTCTTCAAAGGAAAGGCTTATTTTAATTGATGGTTTTGGAACTCTGACTGGTTGGCCCAGTTGCTTTGGGGCTTGGGTCAGTTGTCATGAAGGGTGTACTTTCTGGAGGATGCTGCTGACCTAAACGTGGCCAGTAAGTGAAAGACAAAGAAGAGGGGCCAAATTCCCAATATTCCCTTTAAGGGCATATCCCCATGTCAAGCTCCCTTACAAATAGCCCTCCTAAATGTTTCAGGACCTTCCAATAGTTCCATGTGTTGAGGACCAAGCTGTCTAGTTCTGGGAAGACTTTCGAGATAAATATTAAAGCACCATACTTCACAGTGGAAACTGATTTGTGGAAGACCATTTTATACTGTAGAGCCTAACCTTAGTGTTGCAGATTTTCATACTGTCAAGGCCTTTGTCTGGTGACCATGAAAAATCAAGCACAAAGATAACAAGGAGTAAGGCAAAGGAAATTTGTTGAGGAATAGGTAAAATAGCCCCAAGGTGTCAAGGCAAACGCTTAGGATTTTGGCTAGCATCCAAAGAAGAAAAAAAAAGGGAAAAATAAAAAAGTTATACTTCCTGAGTTAGAAAGAAGGCAGGCCCAGTAGTTAGGGTCTGTGAGCCAAGTGCACCAAGGGAATGGACTGAGTATAGTAGATTGTTTCATTGATAACTGTTCTTCCTACCTGTAGCACGTTTTTAGGTGAGGGATGGTCTCTTAACAAGGTGAGTGAGTGACAGGTTCCATTGGATTAACACTTCAGGAAGGGAACCATACCTGTGATACCTCCAACCTTACTCCCTTTCATACTAGGGAGGCTGGGCACATAGTCTACCCTTCAGTGACTTCCAAGCATGCATGTCTGCCTATCAACATTACCTTTTAGGTTTGCAACTATTATCTGAAACATTGTCTTTTAAATCTTGTATTAGAAGTAAAGTTTTCATTTTGGTGTTAAATTCATCTTGTTTTTCCTGTCATTACTCATAATGTTTTGAATGTTGTTTAAGAAATCTTTAAATCTGCATAGTGGCACATGTCTTTGATCCTACAACTTCGGAGGTGAATACAGGAGGATCTGGATTTCAAGGCTAGCCTCAGCTACAAGTGAATTCAAGGCCAGTATAGGGTACATGAGATCCTGTCTCCAATAAGTAAATAAATAAAATCTTCCTATAGAAAAATGCTAAAGTCTTTGTTCAAGTTCCACTTTGTTATTTGATAAAAATCAAGGGTTTTATCTCTAATGAACTAATTTTCTCAATATTGCATACTAAATTATTTCCAACTTTGTGATGCTAACTTTTTAAAAATTTTTTTTATGCTTATTTATTTATTTGAGAGTGACAGAGAGAAAGAGGCAGATAGAGAGAAAGAGAGAGAATGGACATGCCAGGACCTCCAGCCACTGCAAACAAACGAACTCCAGATGTGTGCGCCCCCTTGTACATCTGGCTAATGTGGGTCCTGGGGAATTGAGCCTCAAACCGGGGTCCTTAGGCTTCACAGGCAAGTGCTTAACCACTAAGCCATCTCTCCAGCTCTGTGATGCTAACTTTTGAGCTGACAAGTTACTACTTGTACAAGAAGTATATATCTGGTTTCTCTGTTTAATTATTCTGTTCTGAAACTGGTTTCATGTGTTTTTATTACTGATCTGAGTATTGTCTTAATTATAGGATATCACCAAATTTGCCTTTTTTTTTTTTTTTTACAATTACTGTAGTATTTAGTATGACAAGTATTTTAGTATAGCCTTGGATTTCTCTGTCATTAGAAAATTAGCTTGTCCGATTTCCTTAAAAACCTACAAAGGTTTTCACTGGATTTGCTTTGAGTATTTTTGCAGTGCTGAGGATTGAACCTAGGGCCTAGGACTTCTTAGATGTAAGTGCTGTGCAAGTGAGCTACATCTTCAGCCCATGAGAACGCCCTGCTAAATGAAGTTCCAAATCATAGAGTCTGAAGTCTTTATTTTCTAAAATACTTCCTAATTGATTATTACTGGGTTTAAAGAATGATGTTAATATTTTCATGCTGGGTTTTCTGTCTACCAGTCTTGCTGAATTTTATTAATAGTTGATTTGTTAATTTACTAGTGTTTTCTATACATAAGCATTATACATATACATTATGAAAAAGTAATTACATTTTTTTTTCCATTTTTCTCCCATCCCAGTGCATCCTGTTTCTTTGTCTTATCTCATTATATTGCTTAAGATCTGTAGTAACTCTTGTCAGTTGCAGTGCTAATCGTCAGGACCCTTGCCTTGTCCCGGC
This sequence comes from Jaculus jaculus, assembly GCF_020740685.1. Taxonomy (NCBI): domain Eukaryota; kingdom Metazoa; phylum Chordata; class Mammalia; order Rodentia; family Dipodidae; genus Jaculus; species Jaculus jaculus. The sequence goes on from NC_059109.1 coordinate 64,362,108, forward strand.
CTCAAGATATGATCAGATCTCATTTCTCTTTGAAGAAGAAGTTTTCTATCAGTCTTGGAGAGTTGGATTTCATTAAAATAAGAACATTCCCTTCTATTTTTAGTTTTCTAGGAAGATTTTTTCTGTTAATAACAAGTTTTGAGCTTTATTATTACTCTGAACTGGTAAGATTAACATGTGGTTTTATGATTTTTTTTAATCCATTTGTAATCATGACATTCAAGTTTTCTGATGTTGAATCACCCAGTACTCTGGGATAAGCATACTTCATTTACATACTCCTTTTCAACACAATGTTGTATTTACTAGCCAACAATTTTCTTTAAAAGCTACTCTTCTTTTTTTTTATTTTTTATTTATTTTTTTGAGAGCAACAGACAAAGAGAGAAAGAGAGATAGAAAGAGAATGGGTATGCTGGGGCCTCCAGCCACTGCAAACAAACTCAAGATACGTGCACCCCCTTGTGCATCTGGCTAACATGGGTCCTGGGGAATCGAGTGCTTAACCACTAAGCCATCTCTCCAGGCCACTAGCCAACATTCTATATCTTTGTTTCCAGTGACATTGAGTTAGAATTTTTCTAGTGCTATCATAATGAGTTAATTATTAAGGTAATTTTATACCATCAAATGAATAGGCACCTTTACTTTATCTTTTAGAATGCTATCATATGAAAAATAATCTTTTCAACTAAGATTATATGTATTAAGAGAGAAGTCTTTTGGTTGGGGAGGGGTTACTTGAGATTTTGGTCTGTTTTTGCTTTTTAAAAATTTATTTTAATTTTTTAACAATGATAGGTATATTTTATATATATGTATGTAATATATATTATATATATATATATATATATATATATATATATATATATATATATATGGAGTTTATCAGATTAATTCCCCATTATCTTATCCCCCCCACTCATACTAATGGCACATTTATACAATGGAGTTTTACTCAGCGGTAAAGAAAAATGCAGTTATGAAATTTGCAGAGAAATGGATGGATCTGGAAAGGATTATACTAAGTGAGGTAACCCAGGCACAGAAAGCCAAGTGCCACATGTTCTCCCTCATATGTGGATCCTAGCTACAGATGATTGGGCTTCTGCATGAGAAGGAAAATACTTAGTAGTAGAGGCCAGTAAGTTAAAAAGGAGATATAAAGGGAAGAGAAAGGAAGGGAGGAGGGTACTTAATAGGTTGGTATTGTATATATATAACTACAGTGATTGAGATGGGGAGGTAATATGATGGAGAATGGAATTTCAAAGGGGAAAGTGTAGGGGGAGAGGGAGAGCATTACCATGAGATATTTTTTATAATCATGGAAAATGTCAATAAAAATTGTGGAAAAAAAGTGAATTATCAGGCTGGAGAGATGGCTTAGCAGTTAAGTGCTTGCCTGTGAAGCCTAAGGTTTGAGGCTCAGTTCCCCAGGACCCACGTTAGCCAGATGCATAAGGGGGCACACGGGTCTGGAGTTCGTTTGCAGTGGCTGGAGTCCATGGCGTGCCCATTCTCTCTTTCTCAATCTGCCTCTTTCTGTGTCTGTCACTCTCAAATAAATAAATTTATTTTAATTTTCTAGCAATGATAGGTAATGTGCGTGTATAAATAATGGAGTTTATCAGATTAATTCCCCATTATCTTAACCCCCTCCCACTCATACTAAGTCCCTTCTACTTTAATATATCTCCCTCTTCTTCCTCTTCCTCCTCCCTCCTTCCCTCCTTCCCTCCTTCCCTCCCTCTCTCACCTCTCTTCTTACCCACTGAGTTTAGCTAGGGTTGCTTACATAAGCATGTGGCGGGTGGGGGGGGTGATTTTACTTAACCATGGGCAACTTTACAGTGGTTAAACCACTGAAGAACATGACTCTCCATCCCCTTAGAAACCATTAGCTGCTGATAGTCTGTCAGGAAGTGGTGGGACCTAATAGACCCTTCCCAAATCCATGATGAAATGTTGATGGGCCCAATCTTTTGCCAAAGGAAAAAAAGCTGTATGAAAATAGCAACCATCTCATGTCCAAAAGACATTATTTCATAGTACTGTTCCCCATTCTTGAGCTTTTGCATTTTTTCTACCCCTTCTTTAATGTTCTCTGAGTCTTGTAGGGAACACTTTAGAGCTAGGGTAAGCACTCAACAGTCACTTATTATCAGTGGTTTGATCAGTTATAAGACTGCCTTAACTGCAAACAGCAAGCTTTTTGGCCTAAGGCTGAGAACAGCATTAATCTGTGGGTATTAAAAATAGAAGGCAGTTTGATGATGTATCCTTTTAGCAAAACAGTAGTAGTAGATTTCCCCTTTGGACCTATGGTTACTGTAGCTGTGGGCTTTTGACCTGGTTTACTGTATCATACATTAATTCCCTCTCATAGAGTAGGCCTCAGATCCAGTCAGAAAGCAGTTAGTTTCACCCGTAGTATGCCACTATTGTACCAATGGGCAACTCTTGCCTAGCAAGTCAGTATTACAGCTCCCAGGGTCCACCATTGATGACTCTTCCAGTGACCTGCATATCAACTTCTAGCCCTATGAAAGCTGGGAGGAGGCTTCCAGTTTGGTTCCAGATTGATTTTTCTATATACCTCAACCAAAGATTATGGAGTCTTCAGAACAGTTTCACACTTCAGTTCTGGTGAGCAACCAAGAACAATGAAAATAGCCTGTATTGTGTGGTCCTCTAAGGGCTTCCTTGACAGACAACTCATAGGGAGGTATACCACACCTGGCATTGTTATTTTCACTTAATGTATAACCCATGGTTTCTGGGAGTAGTGTATCCAATAATGCATTGTCCTTCTGTTCATTCTCTGTATTGTTTAATTATATTTAATTAGCTTATGCATAGAGGTATATATATGGGTTTTTCATATGTAAGCTTTAATTAACTCTTCTACTCCCTTCTCTCACCCATAACCCTCTCCTTTGTATTACTTAACCCTTTCTGTGATCCCTTCTATGATTTGATATCACTTGTGCTCTACCATGCTGGCCTTACTGGTTTTTCCCTCACCCCCAGCTATTTTCTTTCTTCATTGATACTCGAAGTTAACATACAAATTTGAAAATTCATAGCTAGGATCCACATATGGGAGAGAACATGCAGTATTTTATTTATATTTATTTATTTGAAAGAGATGGGGGGGGGAGAAAGGCAGATACAGAAAATGGGCATACCAGGGGTTCCACCACCGCAAACGAACTCCAGACTCATGTGCCACCAGAGCTGGCTTATGTGGGTACTGGGGAATTGAACCCAGTTCTTTAGGCTTTGCAGGCAAGCACCTTAACCCACTAAGCCATCTCACCAGCCCCCAGCATTTTTCTTTGAGTCCCGGTCACCTAACTTATAAAATATCGTCCAGTTCCATTAATTTTCCTGTAGTTTGCATACTTCTCTCTTGCTTCCTACTCAAGTGTTCTGATCTCTTCCTGAACCGGCTCCTGAACCCAGACCAATCCACACACTCAGAATCATCTCAGACTGAAGATAAGGCCCACCATAATAAGATTATAAATAAATGCTTGCCAAGTAGACAGGTTTCCTTTTGGTTTCTCACTTTTTCTTTTCTTTTTTTTTTTTTTGAGGTGGGGTCTTACTCTAGGTCAGGCTGACCTGGAATTCACTATGTAGTCTCAGAGTGGTCTCGAACTCATAATGATCCTCCTACCTCTGCCTACCAAGTGCTGGTATTAAAGGTATGCACCACCATGCCTGAATCTTTTTGATTTTTCACTTTTCCAGAAATTCCAAGTCCTTGCTGTAGAAAGCCGCCACCTCATCTCTGCCCTGCTTGGGCTGTGACTAAAGGTGGGGGACCTCTACTTCCATCTGGGCTGTCTCCCTCCTCCTGCCTTACACATGGCAGAAGCTCTTTATACTTTTTTCTCTTCTTTTAATATAATAAAGTCTCTATGTCTTAAAAAAATTCTATTGTTTATTTGCATCACATTTTCATTATCCATTCATCTGTTGATGGTATCTAGGCTAGTTCCAATTACTTGCTTTTGTAAATAGTGCAGCAGTAACCATGGATGTGCAAGTATAGCAGTGGTAGAATGTAGAGTACTTTGGGTATATGCCCAAGAGGGTATAGCAAGATCATACATATGGTAGTTATTCTTTTAGTATTTTAAGAAACTTATTTCAGTAGTGGCTGTAAGGATTTACACTGCCTCCAACAGTGAATAAGATTTCCTCTCTCCCCACTTCCAAGCAACATTTGTTGGCATTTGTTTCCTTGATGATAGCCATTCTGACTATGGTAAAGTAAAATCTTTTTAATATATTTATAAATTTTACTTATGTATTTGAGAGAGCAAGAGTTAGAGAGAATGGGTACACCAGGGCCTCCAGCCACTGCAAATGAACTCCAGACACATGTGCCACCTTATGCATCTGGCTTACATGGGTCCTAGGGAATCAAACTGAGGTCCTTTGGCTTTGCAAGCAAATGCCTTAACTGCCAAGCCATCTCTCCAGGCTTAAAGTGAAATATTGAAGTAATTTTAATTTGCCCTCTGATGGCTAAGGATGTTGAACACTTTTTTGTTTGTTTGTTTTTCGAGGTAGGGTCTCTAGCCCAGGCTGACCTGGAATTCATTATGGAGTCTCAGGGTGGCCTCGAACTCATGGCGATCCTCCTACCTCTGCCTCTCAAGTGCTGGGATTAAAGGCATGTGCTACTACACCCATCTCAAACACATATTTATTAAGTACTTGTTTTTGTTATTTTTTTAGTTCCATAGCCCATTTTTATTTATTTATTTGAGAGCGACAGAGAGAGAAAGAGGCAACAAGAAAGAATGGGCGCACCAGGGCCTCCAGCCACCACAAAAGAACTCCAGATGCATGTGCCACCTTTTGCATCTGGCTTATGTGGGTCCTGGAGAATCAAACCTCAAACCAGGGTCCTTAGGCTTCACAGGCAAGCGCTTACCCGTTAAACCATCTCTCCAGCCCCATAGCCCATTTTTTAATTGAATTTGGTTTTTGTTTGTTTGTTAGATTCTTTGTTTTTTCGAGGTAGGGTCTCACTCTAGCCCTGGCTGACCTGGATTTCACTGTGGAGTCTTAGGGTGGCCTTAAACTCATGGTGATTCTCCTACCTCTGCCTCCCGAGTGCTGGGATTAAAGGCATGCACCACCATGCCCAGTTTGAATTTTTTTTTTTGATGTTTTGTTTTTTGGGGGCTTTTTTTTTTGTATATTCTAAATATTAATCCTCTGTCATATATATATATAGCTGGCAAAGATTTTCTGAAGTCTACTTTTCACTCAAAGGATAGTCCTTTGAAGTACGGAAGCTTTTTAACAGGCTGTTTGGGGGGGGCGGGTGTACTTTGTCAGGCAGAGTACCTGAGTTTGGATCCCCAGAACCTACATAAAAATCAGAAACTGTGGTGTGCTCCTATAATCCCAGCATTTCTATGGCAAGATGGGAGTTGGGGATAAGAGAATTTCCTAGAAGCTTGTGGAAGACAGTGGTAAACAATGAGAATAAGAGAACCTGCCTGCCTTAAAATAAGTTGGAAGGTGAGGACCCACACTTGAACTTATCTGATTGATCTCCACACATGACATCACATACACATATCCACACTTACACACAATCTTAGACATACACCTAAAAATAATACAAACATTTTTAAATTTTATGAGGTGCCATTTGTTAATTGCTTTATTTCCTGGGCAACCAAGGTCCTGTTAAGAAAGTCCTTACCTGTCCCTATATTTTGAATGTATTCCTTACTTTTTCTTCTGGCACTTTCAGTGTGTCGGGTCTTACATTGAGGTTCTTGATCCCCACGTGTATTTGATTATTATGCAATAGAGATAAAATAACTAGTTTCTTTCTTCTACATGTGTATAGAAATCCAGTTTTTCTAGCCCCATTTGAAGATGCTGTCTGTTCTCCATTGTTTATGTTTAATGTCTGTTAAAAATAAGGTGGCTGTAGTTACTTGGACTTATACCTACGTCCTCTATTTTTGTGCCAGTATCATGCTGTTTTTGTTACTATGGCTGTGTAGTATAACTTGAAATTCAGTATGGTGATAACTCCTTCATTGTTCTTTTTGGTCAGTATTGCTTTGCTTGTTCAGTCTTTTTGGTGTTTCCATCTGAATTTAAAATTTTTTTCTTCTATTTCTATAAAGAATAATACTAGAATTTTCATTGGGATTGTGTTGAATCTGTAGATTGCTTTTGATAGGATGACCATTTTCATTATGTTAATTCTTCTAATCTATGAGCATGGGAGATCTATATGTCTTCTCATGACTTTTTTCTTCAGTGTTTAAAGTTTTCATTGTATAGGTCTTTCATTTCCATTATTAGGATTAGGGATTTTTTGAGGCTATGTGAGTGAGATTGTTTTCCTGATTTCTTTCTCAGTACACTTGTTATTGACATACAAAGAAGACTACTGCATTCTATGTATTAATTTTGTATCCTGCCACCTTGCTGAAAGTGTTTATCAGCCACAGGAGTTCTCTGGTAGATGATTTAGAGTCTTTCATGTATAGAATTGTATCATATGTAAATAAGGATAGTTTAACTTATTTCTATTTGCATTCCTTTTATTTCTCTTATTGCTCTAGCTAAGACTTTAGGCACCATTTATTTTTTAAAGATGTGAGTTGTATTGTATTGATTTGAGTGAAAGAGATAACAGGCATGCCATGGACCTCTTGCTGCTGTAAATGAACTTACAGATGCATGTGCCACTTTGTGCATCTGGTTTATGTGGTCACTGGAGAATTAAACCCAGGCCTGCAGGTTTTGCAAGCAAGCATTTAGGTACTTTTTTAAAATGGAAAGGAGACAGTGGACACCTGTATCCTGTTCCTGGTCTTTGAAAGATGTTGGCTATAGGTTTGTCATATATGTCCTTTATTATGTTGAGATATGTTCCTTCCATTTCTGTTCTCCAGAGCTTTAACATGAAGAGATGTATTTTGTCAAAGTCCTTTCTCTATCTATTGACATTATAATTTGATTTCCATCCTTGAGTCCATTTGTGTAATCTATTACATCTGTTGATGTATATCTAGTTAACTATCTTTGCATCTCTATAAAGAAGCCATTGTGGTCATGGGCAAATGATTTTTGGTGTGTTTTTTAACTTAGCATGTATTTTTTGGCTATTTTTTGTCTGTTTATAAGGGAGATTGGTCTATAGGTTTTTTTTTTGTTGTTGTTCATTTTTATTTATTTATTTGAGTGTGACAGAGGGAGAAAGAGACACACAGAGAGAGAGAGAGAGAGAGAATGGGCGCGCCAGGGCTTCCAGCCACTGCTAACAAAGTCCAGATGCGTGTGCACCCTTGTGCAACTGGCTAATGTGGGTTCTGGGGAATCGAGCCTCAAACCGGGGTCCTTAGGCTTCACAGGCAAGCACTTAACCACTAAGCCATCTCTCCAGCCCATGTCTATAGTTTTTTCATCTGCTGTATTTTTATCTGGTTTTATTATAATACTGGTTTTATAGAAAGAGTTTGGAGACATTTCTTCCTTCCTATTTTATAAAATAATTTTAGTGAAGTCAGTTTTAATTCTTTCAAAGTGTGGTATAATTATGCTATGAATCCACCTGGCCTTTTTTTATTTGGGATATTTTTCAGTCATGTTGTTTGATATATATCTGTTTATCTCATCTTGGTTTAACTCTGATAGGTCATATGCATGTAATAATCCATACATTTCATTTAGATTTTCCTATTTAGTGGAATATAGGTTTTAAAGTATGTTGTTTTGTAGACTTTTTTGGTACTTATATAATACCTCCCTTTTGATCTCTAGTCTTATTAATGTGGATCTTTACTTTTGGTTTGGATAAGAGTTTGTTGATCTTGAGTTGGGCATGGTGGCACATCCCTTTAATCCCAGCACTTGGGAGGCAGAGGTCACTGTGACTTCAAGGCCACCCCGAGACTACATAGTGAATTGCAGGTCAGCTGGGGTTAGAGAGAGACCCTACCTTGAAAAACCAAAAATTAAAATTAAAAAAAAAAAAAGAGTTTGTTGATCTTGTTTATCCTCTCAAGAAACTGATTCCATTTCATTGATTTCTGCCATGATTTTCTTTTTGAGTCCTGCTTTGGGGCTTTGTTCCTGTTTGTCTAAGGCCTTCGCTAAGTTTTTTTAATCTCAGATCTCTTTAACTTTTTACTATAAGCACCCGGAGCTGTAAACTTCCTTTCTTCATCATATCCCATATGTTTTGGTATGTTGTATTTTCATTCAGTTCTAGGAACTATATTTACCTATACATCTTTCAATGGCATGTCATTTAATCTCCATGAGTTTATATTATCTAGAGTTTCTCTTCTTTATTTAATTTTTTTTGTTTATTGCATTTATTTATTTGAGTGCAACAGAGAGGGAAAGAGGCAGAGAGAGAGAGAATGGGTGCACCAGGGCTTCCAGCCACTGTGAACGAACTCCAGATGCATGTGCCCCCTTTGTGCATCTGGCTAATGTGGGTCCTGGGGAATTGAGCCTCGAACTGGGGTCCTTAGGCTTCACAGACAAGCGCTTAACTGCCAAGCCATCTCTTCCACCCAAGTTTCTCTTCTTGATTTCATACCTTTATTCCATTATGATCAGATGACAGGAAGGTAATTCATTTTCATAAATTTGTTGGTTCATGCTTTGTGTGCTAGTATGTGATCTATTTCAGAACAAGTCTCATGACTGCTGAGAAGTATTCTACAGTGATTTAGTAGAGTGGTCTGAAACAACTGTTAAATGCATTTGTTCTGTGATGTCCTTTAACTTTAATGTTTCTCTTGCTTGCTTGTTTGTTTTTGCTGGGATGACTCGTCAAGTAGAGTTGGGTATTGAAGTCACTTACTACTCTTGTGTTGGGATTATTCTGTAATTTCATATATAATAGTATTTGTTTTATTGAGTGCCCCTGTATTTTATGCATATATACTTAGAATTATGTCCTTTTGATGGTTTGTTCCCTGAGTCAGAATGAATGTGACCTTCTTATCTCTTCTGGTTTGGGTTTGAAGTTTGTCAGATATTAGAATATCAACTTATGCATTTTTCTTGGCTCCATTTGCTGAATAAAAACAAACCTTTTTCATCCTTTCACTTGAAGGTAGTATCTGTCTTTGATAATGAGGCTGAGTTTCTTGAAGACACAATGATGGATTCTGGGGCTGGAGAGAAGGCTCAGCAGTTAGTAGCACTTATTGTGCAAGAATGAGGGCCTGAGGGGATCTGAGACAACTGAGTTCAATTCATCAGCACTCACTGTTCACAGCTGAATGTCATTGTACACATCTGTGACCCCAGTTTTATAACGAGCAGGGACTGAAAATTTGCTAGGGTTCATCAAAATGGCAAGCTCCAGGGCTGGAGAAATAGTCTTAGTGGTCATGGTGCTTCCCTGCTATGCCAACAACCTGGGTTCGATTCCCCAGTACCCACATAAAGCCAGATGCACAAAGTGATTCATGCATCTGGAGTTAGTTTGCAGTGGGCGGAAGCCCTGGTGCACCCATTCTCTTCCTCCTTCATTCTCTCTCACTTTGCTTCCAAATAAATAAAATATTAAGGGTTGGAGAGAAGGCTTAGGGGTTAAGGCACTTCCCTGCAAAGCCTAAGGACCCATGTTCTACTCTCCAGATCTCACAAATCAGATGCACAAAGGTGAGGCAAGTGCAAGGTTACACATGCCCACTAGGTGGCACAAGTATGTGGAGTTTGATTTCAGTGGCTGAGGCCCTGGTGCACCAATTCTCTTGTCTCTGTCTCTCGCATGCTCTTTCTCTCTTAAAAATTTAAGAGGCTGGAGAGATGGTTTAGCAGTTAAGGTGTTTGCTATCAAAGCCAAAGGACCCTGGTTCAATTCCCCAGGACCCACATAAGCCAGATGCACAAGGGGGCACATGTGTCTAGAGTTTGTTTGCAGTGGCTGGAGGCCTTGGTGTATGCACGTGTGCGCGCCCTCTCTCCCTCTCTCTCTTTCCCTCTCTTGCTCAGTCAAATAAATAAATAAAATTTTTAAATTAATTTAAAATTTAAATACATGGTAAGCTCCAGAATCAGGGAAAGATTCCATCTCATGGAAAAACAGGCAGGTGAGTAATGGAGAGGGACACTCAAAGTTCTCCTCTGGCCTCCATATTCATGTGTACAGGGCACTCCAACTGTAAACACACATGCATACTCTGTACATACACCACCCCACATACTACTATATACATGCACATGCAAAAAAAATGAGTTTTGTCTTCTAATTCAATCTTGTAGACTGTATCTTTGAGGAATTGAGACCATTGATATTCAAAGTTATTATTGAAAATTATATATGAATTGTGTTTTCTTAGTCTTTACCTCCTTGACAGCTGTCCAGGCATTGGTTATTGTTCCATAGCTTCTCAAATAAGTCCATCCCTCTTGTCCCTCCAAAGCAGTCCTTCTAGTATCCCCTGTAGACCTGCCCTGGTGGTCACACATTTTTTTAGCTTGCTTTATTAATCATAGAATATTCATTCTCCTTCGATTATTACTGGTAGTTATGCCACTCTGCGCTGGCCGATGTGGTCTTGCAGCATTTCAAATACATCATTCCAAGGATTTTTAGCTTTTGCTTTCCATTGAAAAGTCAGCTGTGACACTCTCTCTTGGAGCCTTGTATATACTTTCTCTGTTCTATATGCTTAGTGTTTTAATTCTAATATGACATGGAGAGTTCCTTTTCTGGTCCTGTTTAGTAGGATCTGAATGACTTGTGATGAGCATTGCTTTTCCTAGACTTGGGACATTTTCTTCTGTGATTTGTGTGTGTGTGTGTGTGTGTGTGTGTGTGTGTGTGTGTGTGTGTGTAAATATTTTCTATACCTAACTCATGAAATTCTTCACCTATGATCATAATTCACAGTTTTTTTTTAAGTTTTTATTGACAGCTTCCATAATTATAAGCAGACAATAAACCATGATAATTCTCTGACCTCCCCCACTTTCTCTTTCATGAATCCACACTCTATCATATCCTGTCATTCTTTAAGTCTCCTTTATTTTGATGTCCCCATCTTTTCCTCCTATTACAAGGGTCTTGTGTAGGTAATACCAGGCACTGTGAGGTAATGGATATCCAGGCCATTAATCCAGCCTTCTAAGTGTATGGAAGATTGTATTTTAAACAGTACTACCCTTCCTTTGGTTCTTAAATTCTTTCTGGCACCTCTTCTGTACTGGACACTGAGCTTTGGAAGGTGTGATAGAAATGATTCAGTGCTGAGCACTCCTCTGTCACTTCTCAGCATTATGATGCCTTTTGAGTCATCCCAATGGCCAATTCCATCTGAAAAAAAGAAGCTTCTCGAAGAAAAAGTGAGAGTAGCATTAATAGATGGATATGAACATTAAGAACAGTATTTACAAGGCAGTTTGGTGAGCATAACATGCATTTGGCCAGACACCAGCAGGCATTACATCCCTGTGGTTCGTGATCTCTCCCATCATTTGCTGTACCAGGCATGTATTCCCTTCCATGGAACATACCTCCAGTCCAATTACAGGGCAGTTGGTTTCCCCATTAACAGACATGTCACTATTGCATACCCATTAGCTCATTTGGCCTGCATGACCAAACAGGCTTGCAGTACCCACTGTTGTTTTCTCTCCGAAAGGACTGCATGCAATGTATCTTTTTCCAGCTTTCTGTCAGCTAGTCTAGAGGAAGTTTTCAGTTCAGCTTCAGCAAGATTTCTCAGTAACCTTGCAGCTCAAACATGAGTCTTCAGCAATAGCGTATGACCATCTATTCTTGGTGGAAAAAAAGAGCCTTAGCAATGGCCTGTTTGGGGCCCATGAGGACCTCCCTAGCCAACAACTCACCGGAAGGTATTTCATCCTCGGCACTGAAATTTTTCTAGTAACAATCTATGGCTTCTAAGTGTGCCATTGTCGAAAAATAATAGGTTTCCATACAGCTTATTCATACCCTCCTTTTTTTTTTTTTTTAAATTTTAGAGTGAGAGAGGAGAAAGGGAGAGAGAATTGGCACGCCAGGGTTAATCAAACTCCAAATGCTTGTACCACCTAATGGACATGTGTGACCTTGCGCTTGCCTCACCCTTGTGTGTCTGGTTTACATGGGATCTTGAGAGTTGAACATGGGTCCTTAGGCTTCACAGACAAGCACCTTAACCACTAAGCATCTCTCCAGCCCCCTTCTTAAATTTTGATTAACCTTCCCACCCTTGCTTTAGTCAATCTCCTCCCCAACCTCACTTTGGCCATTCCTCCCCTAGTAATCTGTTCGTCTATTTACATATATACAATGCCATCCCCTTAAGTCATCCCCTCTCCTCCTTCCCTTATATCCCTTTTCTAGCTTACTGGCCTCTGCTACCAATTTTTACTCCAACTTACAAGTCTAAAATTTATAGCTAGGATTCATATATGAGAAAACAAATGTGGCATTTGGTTTTCTGGGTCTGGGTTACCCCACTAAGTATAATCCTTTCCAGGTCCATCCATTTCTCTGCAAATTTCAAATGTAATTTTTTTTTTAACTGTTGAATAGAACTTCATTGTAAAATGTACCACATCTTCATTGTCCTTCACTTGGGAGACATCTGGGCTCATTCCATTTCCTACCTATTATGAATAGAGTGGCAATAAACATGAATGTGCAAGGATCTCTAAGGTAGTGAGAGGAGTCCTTAGCATATATGTCTAGGAGTGGTATAGCTGGATGTCATGTGGTAAGTTTATTTCTAGTTTTCTCAAGAACCTCCACACTGATTTTCACAATGGCTATATCAGTTATCATTCCCACCAGTTCCTCTTCTTCCACATCCTCACCAGCATTTATTGTTATGTTCTCTTGGTGATAGCCATTTTGACAGGAGTGAGATGGAATCTCAAAGTAGTTTTAATTTGCATTTCCCTAATGGCTAAGCGTGTAGAACATCTTTTTAGATGTTTGTTGGCCATCTGTATTTCTTCATTGAGAACTCTCTATTTAGGTCCATAGTCCACTTTTAAAATTGGGTGGTTTTATTTCTGATTATTTAGTTTTTTAAGTTATTTGTATATCCTGGGTATTAATACTCTGTCAGATGTATAGCTCCCATTCTGTAAGTTGCCTCTTTGCTCTATTCACAGTGTACTTTGTTATACAAAAGCTTCGTAATTTCATTAGGCTCTAGTGGTTGATCTGTTGTTTTATTCCCTGAGCAATTTGGAGAAAGTCATTGCCTATGCCAATATGTTGAAGGTTCTCCCCTACTTTTTCCTCTAGAAGTTTCAGAGTTTCAGATCTGATAATTAAGGTTTTTCATTCATTTGGATTTGATTCTTGTGCTCGGAAAAAGATAAGGATCTATTTTCATTCTTCTACATATAGCTACCCAGTTTTCCTAGCACCATTTGTTAAAGAGACTGTCTTTTCTCCAATGAATATTTTTGTTCAAAACCAGATGTCTGTAGCTGCTGGACTTACATCTGTGTCCTCTGTTCTGGTCCATTGTTTTTGTGACAATACCATGCTGTTTTGTTACTATGGCTCTGCAATATAGTTTCAAATCAGGTTTGGTGATAGCACCAGCCTTATTTGTTACTCAAAATTGTTTTAGATACTCAAGGTTTTTTGTGGTTCCAAATGAATTTTAGGATTTTTTTTCTGTTTCTGTGAAGAATGCCATTGGGATTTTGACAAGGATTGCATTAAATGTGTAAATTGCTTTTGGTAAGATTGTCATCTTCACAATATTGATTCTCCCAATCAAGAAAATGGGATGTCTTTCCAATTCCTAGTGTCTTCTATAATTTCTGCCTTGAGTTTTTTAAAGTTTTCATTGTAGTGGGCTAAAGAGATGGCTTAGCTGTTTAGTAAGCACTTGCCTGTGAAGCCTAAGGATCCCAGTTTGAGGCTTGATTCCCCAGGACCCACGTTAGCCAGATGGACAAGGGGGCACACATGTCTGTAGTTCATTTGCAGTGCCTGGAGGCCCTAGCACGCGCATTCTCTCTCTATCTGCCTCTTTCTCTCTCTGTTGCTCTCAAATAAATAAATAAAAATAAAAAAATAAAGTTTTCATTTCCTTGCTTAGGTTTATTCCAAGGTATTTTTTTTTTCTTTGAGGCAAATGGGAATGATTCCCTGATTCCCTCAGTATGTTTGTTGTTAATATATAGAAAAACTACTAATTTCTGTGTATTTATTTTGTATTCTGGTATGTTGCTAAAAGTGTTTATTGGCTCTAACAGTTTACTGGTAGAGTCTTTAGGTAAAAAAAAAAAAATCATATCATTTACAAATAATGATAATTTGATCCCTCCCTTTCCAATATGTATCCCTTTATGTGTGCTTCTTACCTTATTGTTATAATAAAGACTTCCAAACTATATTACATAAAAGTGGGGATAGTGAACACCCTTGTTCCCGATTTTAGTGGAAAAGCTTCAATTTTTTTTCCCAGTTAGTATTATGTTGGCTGTAGGTTTGTCATAAATAGCTTTTGATGTTGAGGAATGTTCCTTCTATTCCCAGTGTCCTTAAGACTTTTACCATGCGGGAATGTTGGATTTTGTCAAATGCCATTTCTGTATCTATTGAGATGATGTGACTGTTGCCCTTCAGTCCATTTATATGGTATATTACATTTATCAATTTGCATATGTTGAACTATCCCTACATCTCTGTGCCTACTTGGGCAAAGTGAATGATCTTTTTGATATATTCTTGTATTCTGTTTAGCAGTATTTTTTGAGAACTTATACATTTATGTTCATGAGGGAGGTTGGTCTGTAATTTTCTTTTTTGGTTCTGTCTTTGTCTTGTTTGGATATCACAGCAATGTTGGCTTCATAGAAGGAGTTTGGTAGTATTCCTTCCTTTTCAATTTTATGAAATATGTTTTTTATAAACTTTTTTAAAAATTTATTTGAAAGTGACAGACAGAGAAAGAGGCAGATAGAGAGAGAGAGAGAGAATGGGCGCGCCAGGGCCTCCAGCCACTGCAAACGAACTCTACGCATGCACCCCCTTGTACATCTGGCTAATGTGGGACCTGGGGAATCGAGCCTTGAACTGGGGTCCTTAGGCTTCATAGGCGAGCGCTTAACTGCTAAGCCATTTCTCCAGCCTGAATTTTAGGAAATTTTGAGACACATTTGTGTTTAATTCTTGAAGGTCTGTTAAAATTTACTCATGTATCTATCTGAACCTGGGCATTTTTATTTTATTTTATTATTTTTTTTTATACTTTATTTATTTATTTGAGAGAGAAAGAGAGAAAGAAAGAGAATGGACA
Organism: Jaculus jaculus; assembly: GCF_020740685.1. Lineage (NCBI taxonomy): Eukaryota > Metazoa > Chordata > Mammalia > Rodentia > Dipodidae > Jaculus > Jaculus jaculus. Next base: position 64,377,407 of record NC_059109.1, read on the forward strand.
TGCCAGAGCTTCCAGCCACTACAAACAAACTCCAGATGCATGCGCCATCTGTGCATTTGGCTTATGTGGGTCCTGGAGAATTGAACCGGGGTCCTCAGGCTTTGCAGGCAAACTCCTTAATTGTTAAGCCATCTCTCCAGCCCTCACTTTATTTTTATTTTTCTTTTTTCTATTTTGAGACTGGGTCTCATGGAGCTCAGGCTGACCTCAAACTTGGTATGTAGTTGAGGATGATCTTGAACTTCTGATCTACCTGCCTCTACCTCCCGAGTGTTCAGATTCCATGCATACTCCCTCATGCCTGGTTATGTGGTACTGGGGGCGAGGGGGTCAACTTCAGGGCTTTATGCATGCTAAATAGACACTCTAACCACTGAGCTGCATCTCCACACATGCCATGGACAATCAGCCCCACTTCAAGCCTATGGAAGCAAACTCTCAGGCCCGGCACTTTCACTGTTAATGCAAAACTTAAGTGCTGGGGATGTAGCTCAGTGGGTAGAGTATTTGCCTAGAATGCACGAAACTCTGGGTTCCATCCCCAGCAGTGCATACATTGGGTGTGTGGTGGCACATGTCTGTGAGAACCTGGGCATTTTTAAATTAGAATTTTTTAACTGTTTTAATCTCTGTGCTTGTTATAGGTCTGCTTAAATGGTTTATCTCATCTTGATTTAATTTTGGTAGGTCATATAAATGATCCATTGCTTTCGAATTTTCTCCAGACCCAGTATATGTTCTTAAAAGTGTGTCCTCATGTTTTTCTGTATTTCATTGGTATCTGTTATAATGGTGCCTTTTTCATCTCTAATTTTATTTTATTTTATATTTTATTTATTTATTTAAGAGAGAGAAAGAATGGGTGCTCCAGGGCTTGCAGCCACTGCAAACAAACTCCAGACGCATGCACTCCTTTGTGTATTTGGCTTACATGGGTCCTGGGGAATCGAGCTTGGGTCCTTTGGCTTTGTAGGCAAGCACCTTAACTGTTAAACCATTTCTCCAGCCCTACTTTTTTAATTTTATTTTTTTGGTTTTTTGAGGTAGGGTTTCACTCTAGTCTAGGCTGACCTGGAATTCACTCTGTATTCTCAGAGTGGCCTCAAACTCACAGTGATCCTCCTACCTCTGCCTCCTGAGTGCTGGGATGATCTGTAATTTTAGTTTGTTTTCCTTCTCTCTTTTGGTAAGATTTGCTAAGGGTTTTTCAATATGGTTTATCCTTTCAAAGAACCAAGTCTTTGTTTCATTGATTCTGTATTTTTTGTTCGTTTTTCATTGATTTATGACTTAATTAATCTTTATTATTTTTTCCTGTTCATTAATTTTTTGGTTTACCTTGTTCTTCTTTTTCCAAGGTCTTAAGGTGAAGCATTAAGTTGTTTCCTTGTGACCTTTCTGATTTCATAATATGGGCATGTAAAGCTATGAATTTCCCTCTTAGGACTGTCTTCATTGTGTCCCAAAGGTTGTGTTCTCATTATCATTTGATTCTATGAATTTTTTTATATCCTTCTTGATTTCTTCATTGACTCATTCATCATTTAGTAGTGTATTGTTTAGTTTCTGTGATTTTTTTTTGTGTGTGTATGCTCTATAGCTTTTCCTACTGTTGATTTGTAATGTAATCCCATTGTCATCAGATAGTGTTAAAAATTATTTCAGTTTTCCTATATTTGTTAAAGTTTGCTTTGTGTCCTAATATATGGTCTATTTTAGAGAATATTCCATATGCTGCTGAAAAGAATGTGTTGCCTTGCAGCATTTGGGTGGAATGTTTTGTAAATACCTGTTAGGTCCATTTGTTCTATGACCTCATTTAATCCAGATGTGTTTCTGTTTATTTTTTACTGGGTTGACCTGTCAGTTAATGAGAGGAGGTTATTGAAGTCACCCACTACAATTGTGCTTGGTGTTATGTATGACCTTAAGTCTAGTAGTGCTTGTTTAATGAAATTGGGATAGTAACACCTGCTTGTTTTCTAGGCCCATTTGCTTGAAACACCATTTTCCATCCTCTCTCCATAAAATAATGTCCATCTTTCATGTAAAGGTGAGTTTCTTAGAAGCAACAAATAGAAAGATCCTGCCTTTTAACCCAGTTGGCCAAGCCTGTGTCTTTTGTTTGGGGCATTGAGGCCATTGGTATTAAGAGTTATTATTTAGGGCTGGAGGGATGGCTTAGAGGTTAAGGCATTTGCCTGCAAAGCCAAAGGATCCTGGTTCACTTCCCCAGAACTCATGTAAGCCTTCTCTCTTTTCTCTCTCAAAAAAAAGTTATTACTGAAAAGTGCATTATTGCCATTCTTGTTTTGAAGTTCTTCCTGTTTTACCTTTAATCTTTTGTATTAAGTATTGAATATGTTTTGTTTTTTCCAGCTTCCTTATGTGAGTGGTTTTCCTTCTCTTCAGCATGAAGGATCCCTTCAGGTATTTTCTGTAGAGCTGGTTTAGTGTTCATATATCCCTTTAGCTTGTTTTTGTTGTGAAATATCCTTATTTCTCTGTCAATTTGGATGGGTAGCTTTGCTGGATAAAGTAATCTTGGTTGACTGTTGTTACCTTGCAGAACTTGGAATACATCATTCCAACCCCTTCTGGCTTTCAAATTTTGTGTTGAGTTATCTACTGTGATCCTGATGGGTTTGTCTTTATATGTGACTTGATTTTTTTCCAACTCTCTTCAATATATTTTCTTTGGTTTGTATGTTGAGTAGTTTAATTGTAATATGGTGATGAAAAGGTTCCTTCTTGATTTTTGTCTGTCTGGTGTTCTAAAGGCTTCCTGTATCTATATTGGCATTTCTTTCCCTACTGGAAGGAAATTTTCTTCTATGATATTTTTGAAAATATATACCTTTGGAGTAAAATTTTCTCCTTCTACTATGCCCTGAATTCTTGTTTGATCTCTTTGTAGTATCCCGAATGTCTTGAAATTCCGTTCATGCCTTCCTATAAGTTTGTCTTTCTCTTTGTTGAACTGTGTTAGATGTGCCATTTCATCTTCTAGTTTAGATAATTCTGTCCTCTCCTTGATCCATTCTACTGGTGAGACTTTCTACAGTTTTCTATTTCGCTTACTCTGTTTTGCATTTCTAGTATTTCTGATTAGTATTTTTCATTTTTCTATTTCCTTACTCATGTCTTGTATTGACCTCCTTATTTCTTAAGTTAATTTCTTGTTTTCTTTTGGGATTCCTTTGGGAGTTTGTTTTCTTTGATTCTTTTGATTTCTTTGAATGTCGATATAATCATGCTTTTGAATTCTTCATCCAGCATTCCATCTAAATTAGTCTCACTGAAGGTCATTTCTGATGGATTTATAATTTTTGGTGGAAATGTATGGTCGTAATTTTTTGTGTCTCTTGATTTATAATGTAGAGATCTTGACATCTTGAGTTAATTGGATGCTTTGGTTTTCTAATTATCAGTAGTATTCTTAGATGTGCTAATTTGACTGTGTATATGTTCATGGTAGAAGCTTAAGGTGTCAGGTGTGGGTCTTGTATTACTACCAGAGTAACAGCAGAAATAACCTCAGATGTTGAGTTTCCCTGCTATGCATGTATTCTAGTAGTCTGGGTGGAACAAATTCCTGGCAAATTCTAAAATTCAACTGAGCAATATAAGCATTCAATCAAAACCAGCTTGGAGTATTTATGCAAGAATGGGGATTAAAGCAAATAGATAATCTAATGAAGTCAAAGTCCCTAAGAATGTATGTTGCCCCTGTCATCTGGGAAGCTGAGATTTCTGGTCTGAAATGGGTTCCAGGTCAGCCTGGAGCCAAGTGAGTCCTGCCCCTAATAATGACAGAAGTGAAAGATAAAGGCTTTGTAAATCAGAAACTGTCAAAGGCAACAATAGTCAACACCAAAGTGCAGCTTATTTGAGAAGAGTAAAGCAAACCAAGAATATATAATCAAATCTAACACATAACCTCCCCTGACATGAAACGTGAGATTAGCACTTCTAGTGCAGGCCTATGTACCTGGCTTTGTGTAAGTAGGTCCTGTTACCTTTGAGGATGGCTTCCAATCTCACCTATGCTGAGTGCCCACCTCAGTCCCTCTCTGTGGACTCAGGCTGTCAAGGATCTGATGTTCTGATCCACTGTGCTGAACGCTGTGAGGCTGAGAGGTGGTTCAGTGGTTTGTGATAGTGGCTGTTGTGGGGTGGGAGGTTGTGCAAGGTGGCTGGAGTTGTACTGGAGCTGCTCAGCTGGTCACTGCTGTCGGTTTCCCCTTCAGATTTCTTGACTTTTCAAACACGTTGATGTGAATACAAAATCCCTTCACCTGACTTCTGCTTCTGCAGCTCAGGCAGGGCTAGATGGGCGGGCAAGTGGAGTGGGACTGCTGGCCCCTTGGTGGGAGCTGATTTTGACTGGTTGCCTGGTTGCTAGAAGCTCTGGGTCTCTCCTGTTTTTTTCTGCTGTGGTTGGTGATTCCTTATCTACCTTCCCTTTTTAGTAGAAGAGTGTATTTTGCTGTTTTTCTATTTATTCCCCCTCACCCTCCCACCCCCCAGCTGCTATGGCATGGTTACTAAGCTCCCATCTTACTGGGAAGTCAGACATGGGTTTTTTGGGCTGTTTGTTTGTTTGTTTGAGGTAGGATCTCACTGTAGCTCAGGCTGACCTAGAATTCACTATTAGTCTCAGGGTGGGCTCAAACTTACAATGATCCTTCTACCTCTGCCTTCTGAGTGCTGGGATTAAAGGTGTGCACCACCATGGTCAGCTTCAGACTTGTTTTTTTGATGGTCTTGATAAGATCTCACATGTTCCATTCATACATACACTTTTAGAAATTTATCATTTTCTCTGGCTGAATGATTCAGCTCCTCTTTATTGTCTTCAAGCCCTAATATTTGTCTCCATATAACCCATGCTATTTGTGAGGTTACAAATTGAGCTTTTTATTTAACTTACTGAGTTTTTCATTTCCAGTTTTATTTCACTGTGGCTTTTCTTTAGTACTTCTATCCCTATTGAATTGCAGTTACATACCATTGACTCACTTATTTCATCCAACTGTTTGCATTGATTTGGAATTCATTCAAAAGTTCTTTCGTGTACTTTTTGAAGTCACTGAACATACTTACTATTGTTCTTTAGAATTGTTTGTCTGCAATTTCACCCAAGTCACTGGTACTGGGAACTATTGCTATGAAATTGGTAATTTGTTGAGGAGACATGTTATCTTAGATTTTCGTGTTACTTGTATATTTGTATTGGATCTTGGGCATTTGGAATAGTTGATTGTTTAAGTTTTTTGTTGCTTTCTTTTTAATTCAAGTCAACTTTCTCCTTTCAATGAAGGAATTTTCAGTATTCAGAAGGGAATAGGTTGTTGTAGGGTTGAGATACCATTTTCCTCTGTTAGATTGGTATTTAAGACATGAGATTCTGTCCCCATTCCTGCCCTGAGAGTAAGGGACATTGATAGTATTGTATATACTTATATTTTAGTTGTTGTGGGTATGAGTGGAAAGAAAAAAAAATAGAAGGAAAAAGAAATGATGTGACTAATGCTTCATGTTAATATTAGATAGGTAGATGAAGGAGCTTAAACCAAAGGTGGAACTGAACTATAGAAGCAAAGGGAGGGGTATAATATTTCGGGTTGAAAGTAGACTGCCAATACATAAAGATATTCAATCAGAGGTTGAACCACAGAGACCCTTCACATTAGGTCAGCCTGTGTTCTTTGAAAAAGGAGAGTAAGTATGTGTCTGTATACACACTCACATCTGTCTATCAGAGAAAGAGAGATGGAAATGATTTAAGGCAAGAGGAGTGTAGAACCAGACTGATCTGCTAAATTCACATTTGTTGTTTTATAAAGAACGGATAGCTATAGGAGGAAAAGAATTGAGTAAAGATAAAGGATATTAAAACCAACTGGCCTGTTGTTTTGCATTTTACCTTGCTGCTGGGAGCTCCTCTGCATTCCGTTCTCTCTCCATACAATGATCTTTTTTTTTTTTTTTCCAACCAGTGAAGCCCTTCCCTTGTTGCCACATTGTGTGACATTCACTGTGGAGATAAGTGACTGTTCCAGAACTGAGGATTGATGGCTGAGGTGATCTTGGCTTATCCATCATTGCCCGCCATCGCTATGATGAGTGGCTCTTTCTCAGTGGTGGCCGAGAACTGCTTGGAGCTTGAGCCTTGTTCTCAGACACAATATCCGGGTTCCTGGTTGAGGCATCCAAGGGCATCCCAGAGGTGGCAGTTGCCAGTGGCCCTTGTATAAGATTTCTGGTGACACAACTTCTATGGGAGATTTGCTGGGAGAGGTCCTTAAGACAAAGCTGTGTTTATCTTATTTTTACACCTCCTTTTAAAAGGTTTTTCATTAAGCTTTGTATTGCTTACTCTGATCATAATTTGGACTTTGTTTGTCTTTGGCCTTGTGGTTTTTAGGAAGGGTTTTATTTTTTGAGACAGGGTTTTGCTTGCTGTGTATCCCATCAGGCCTCAAACAGTCATTCTCCTGCCTCAGCCACTGTACTTAGTTTAGGAAGGCTTTCATGGCTTCGTTCTTTAGCTTTCATCACTTACTGCTGTAGAAGTCCCATATCAAGAGACTTCTTATCAAAAAATGTTAAATGGCCACTTAAATATGTAAGAATGCACACACCTGTAAATCCAGCACTGAAAAGGTAGAAAGAAGCAAAACGACCATGAGTTCAAGGTCAGACTGGGCTACAGATTGAGAACAAAAACCAAAGAATAAAGGAAAAAAAAAAAAAAACAAAGACTGGGGCTGGGAAGATGGCTATACAATTTACAGCACTTGTTACTTAAGCATGAGTGCCTCTCAAGCCAGAGACCACTGAGTTTGATACCCCAGACCTATGTTTAAAGCTAGATATGGTCATGCATGTCTATGACCGCAGTTCATAATGGGCACTTTTACTGGAGCTTGCTGACTGATGGCAGGTCTGGGTTGTGGGAGAGACCCTGCCCCAGGAAATACACTGTTCAGTTATAGAGAAGGGATCCAAAGTTCTCTAGTCTCCACATGGGCATGCACCATTACTACACACACATGCATATAATACACACTACTCAATGCATGCATCTGCACATACATATTCATACACTACACATCACATACCACACATACAAAAAAGGGGGGGGAGCTGGAGAGGTAGCTCCATGGTAGAGTGCTTGTCTAGCATACAAAGATCCTGGGTTTGCTCCCTAGCACTGCAAAAAAAAAAGGAAAATTTTAGCTTTCCTTAATTATTTTGCTTTTCTGTTATAATGCTCAAGTAGGAGTAAGGGTTAGGGTAAGGGCAAAAAAGAAAAGTTGTTAGGGATGTCCTTATAATTGATATAGAGATTGGGATCCTTTTTCCTCTTACAATCCAGCTATAGCCCTTGGTTATTCTGATTCAAGGAAGAACAGAGCACAACTGAGAAAGATGACAAAGATCCATGCAATAACTGGGATTTTTTTAGCTCAGTGGTAAAGCATTTGTCTAGCATGTATGAGGCCAGGGGTTCAGTCCCTACCTAGCATGATCCAAAAAACAAAACAAACAAACAAAAAAGTGAAAAGTTTTTTTTTTTTTTTATTCATTCTGGCTTCCATAGTTTGGATACATTCATGTGTTCAAAGCTTAGCCTCCAGTGTTGCAGAATTGAGGTAGTGGGACAACACTTAGGAGTCAGAATTTAATGCAAGATAATCAGGTCATTGTGGGTATCACTGTGGGTATCTCTGAATGAGTTGGATCCCTTGGGGATGGTTTCTTAGATAAGAGCAAGCCTGACCTTAGAGTTTCTCTGGCTTCTTGTCTTTTCATGTCTACGTCTCACATTTGCTTCTATCACTATCCACCAAATAAATCATGACATAGCCATGGGTACCCTCATCAGAGCCAAATAGATGCTGGCACCATGCTCTTGAATTTCCAGAGCTATGAGGTATATACACTTTGCAGAGTACCTAGCCCTGAATATTTTGGTATAGTAACAGAAAATGAGCTAATACAAAAGTTGTCACCCAAGTGTGGCTGGCATCTGTGCACTACAAGAGTTTCTGTGGATCCAACTCCAGTGGTTTCTCTTAGTTTAGTGGAAATGCTATGGCTAAACCATTGTATTTAGAAAGTAAAACTGAGAGTACTTGGAAATCATTCTTAGTAGAATATTCTTGTTCTCAGCTTGAATAAGGATATCAGTACCTTTATAGTATCTAACTTAAATTTATATTTGTCAGATGAAAAATTTTAATGTCTTCCACCTAAATTATTATTCCTAGAACTTTGAATCAGTTCTGTCCTCTCCTTCCCTCTCATTCTTCTCCCTTTCTCTTTCCTTCTCCATCTTTTTCTCTCCCTCTCTCTCCTCCCTTTGCCTCTTCTCTCCTTCCTCTCACACTCTCAGGCTGGCCTTGAACTCTCAATTCTCCTGCTTCTGCCTCACAAGTGCTAGGATTACAGGAACATGCCATCACACCCAGCTCAAGACACTTTCTTTATGACAGTATAATTTTTTTTTTCTGTATGTGTCTTCATATGGATCAGAAAATTATTCTGCAAATAGTATCTCATTATTTAAGAACTAAACTCAGATGTACCTATATTAAAAACTAAACAAGCCTGATTTCTGATCTTAGATATTAAGGCTACTGTCAACACATTATTATCCATCCATCCAGAAATTGTCTGTGTATATAAAGGCATATAATTTTTGCATAAATATTGTCTGACTAAATGTTCTATTGAATGCTTTGTTACAGATGTGTATAATTTAAGCTGACATCAAAAAACAGACACTAATGATGGAGAATGGAATTTCAAATGGGAAAGTGTGGGGGTGGGGAGGGAGGGAATTACCATGGGATATATTTTATAATCATGGAAAATGTTAATAAAAATTAAAAAAAAAAGACACTATAAGACATGCAGGGGCATGGCATTTAACAGCACTATTTCCCCCCCCCCCCTTTTTTTTTTTTGACTGCAGCATAAAGTGTCTTTCAAGTGACCAATTGTTCTGGTGTGTGTGGCAGGAGCACAAGGGTTTTACAGTAAACAATAACTCACAATAATGGCTCATTGTTGGGGGAAAAAATTCCAGCAATATCTTAGAGAAATGCCACCATGCATCTGGTGGTCAGCAAACTTGGAGTGGGGTTCCTGTCTACTTCTACTACATTCCACCGCAAGGCTCACAAAGGATGTAGTTGTGAGAAAATGGACTTTGCCAGTGGGGTGTTTGACTAAAAATTTTACATCAAGATACTCCCCTAATTCTTAAGACCTTTAAGCTACTTAGATTTTTGAGGGAAAAAAATAACTCCACAGTAAGCTTAATACTTATTATTTTTAGCACTAGAAACATACTTACTTTGACCTCTAAAAATAACACTTTGAGAAGTTCATTATTTTATGCTATTGTAGAACACTGTCCTCTGAGCAAAACAGCCATTGATTGCTCTGTTCATTAGAGCAACTGTGACTTACAAGAGACCATTACACCCCCCCCCAAGATTGGTCCTGTTGGTGTTTCTCCTCTGAGCTTTCAGCCACTCCCTCCTGTGCCTCCCATCCAGCTATATGTAACCCTGCCCCAGCTGCATGTAGTCTGGGTGGGGTCTCAGGAGGTACTAGAGTATGTACTGTGTAGTACATTGACTGAAGGGGGTTCCATCTATGAAGCTATCATCCTGCATGCTGTGGTGAAACTTTCAACTGATGCAACTACTTTAGATTACCCACACTCTTATCAGTAACTCCTCACACAGGTTCTGTAGGTAAGCCCATTAAACTCATTGGTTCAGGAAGTTGGACTTCTTTGGTCTGTCACTGGCACCCTATCTGGGAGGAACAGACTTTTGTGTCTTCCCAGGAAAACTTCATTGAACAATGCCCACAATATACCATACTCTGGTAAATGCACTATGTACATTATCTACTTTAATTCCCACAACCACCTGTGAGGTAGGCACTGTTTTGGTTTCCTCTTGGTTAATCAAGCAGAGTTAAGGAAGGTTTCTACACCTTAAGGCACATCCCCAAGAGGGGAAGCAGAGACTCAAACTGAGACCATTCTGACCCCAAAGGCCAGACATATCTCTTTGCTACCTACCTTCTACTCATGTGAGAGAACTTGGCCCTTCTCTTCCTACCTCTTGCCCTTGTTCTGTCTGCACGCAGCCTAATCAGCATGTCTTCTGGGTTAGCTTCAACAGCATGCTGCCTTTTTCTTTTGAATCTGCCTTCCATAAAGTGCTGTCCTCATTCAACCCAGACCAGCTTCACAGAAGAGTCAGCAGGAAGGCAGAGACCCTCTTTCTGAAACCTGATGGCCTCTTTATAAACCTTGGATGAATATTACACATTCACTCTGAATACATGGGCTTGCACCCCAAACACTGATATTTTTAAATAATTTTATTTTAATAAATTTTATTTATTTGTTTATTTGAGAGCGACAGACAGAGAGAGAAAGAGGCAGAGAAGAGAATGGGCGTGCCAGGGCTTCCAGCCACTGCAAGAGAACTCCAGATATGTGCGCCCCCTTGTGCATCTGGCTAACGTAGGTCCTGGGGAATTGAGCCTCGAACCGGGGTCCTTAGGCTTCGCAGGCAAGCACTTAACCATTAAGCCATCTCTCCAGCCCCAAAACACTGATTTTTAATGTGACCTGTATCCACAGACTAGTGAAGTCTAACTTGATAAACACAGCAGCTTAAAGAGAAGCCAATCACATCCAGTCCAGGCTTCAGAAATCCACAATTTTTTCCTTCCCTCTTAAGCACCATATTCTGACTCTTTCCAACCTACCCAGTCTTTTGTTCTCACAAACATACATTGTGATTTTTTTGTTTTTCAAGATAGGGTCTCACTCTGTCCCAGGCTGACCTGGAATGTACTATGTAGTCTCAGGGTGACCTCAAACTCATGGTGATCCTCCTACCTCTGCCTCCTTAGTGCTGGGATTAAAGGCATGCACCACCACGCCCAGCTTACATTGTGATTTGATTCTGTTTGTCTGTTTGCATCTTTGAATTACTGTCATGGATGAGCACATATATACAAAGTATATATGTATATATAGTATATATAAAGGTATATACAAAGCATATGAGTGACTGAAAATTTACATACTGAAGTAGTATGTATATATAGAGATAAATGAGTATTGTGTTCCTGTTACCCTCTCAGATATGTGCCCCGGTATAGACTCCACATGGTGACAAATGTGATCAGTGACTGGAAATGCAGGTGCACAGTTCCTCATATTATAATGAATCAATGGTAGTAGAGCTGTGGAATTTCTCCCAGGCTTGCTCTCAACAAAATTCCCTTTGCCCTAGTCACAGCTTACAACATCATTTGTCTTGATCCTTACAAAATACTCTTATCTTGAGCCTTACATATATAGCTTCCAATTTGGTCCAACAAACTTTTCTTATTCAATTCATCCTTGTATCCAATTTCAAAGTTGTCTACCTTAAAAATCTATTGCATATCGGTTATGTATACTGAATTATGTCTTCCTCTTAATCCATATGTTGAAACCCTTACCCAGACTGCATCCGCATTGCCTTTCTACTCTAATTAGCAGCTACCACTGCCCTGCTCACGTAAGCAGCACTGGTCTCCTTGCACTTTCTCAGCCAGCCAACTTGTTCACAAACACTTTCTGTTTCCTGCAGCCTAGTGTGTAGATCAGGGCCACACAAAAGCAAGTACATCCCAAATCATCTACATTCCTAATCTCTTGATGGAATTTTTCTAGTTCATTATCCCAAACTAAAGTACTATCACTTCCAATTTGTTGAGAATGCAACTGTTCTGCTTAATATGTGTTTTGTTTTCTCTTAACCAAGTAGTAAGTTTCTTGAGGGCAAAGACAACATAAGATTTCTATAATCTTCTGCTCCTCCCAGAGTGTTGGGCATATAATCAGTGTCTTTAGATTCTTGATGATTAGATCCTATCTTTGGTGATCCAGTGTCTTTCATGAAGAGCCTGCCTATTGAATAACTATTTTAGAAAAAACTCCAAAAGGGCCAGGTTACTGGGGAAAAGGCATACTTTCTTCCTGAAGACTCAAGTTCCTTATGACAGGAATTTTCACAGCTAAGAAAAGCCAACTAGAGATTTTCCAGGTGTTTTCAACAGGGCAAACCAAAGTACTATCATTGAAAGCCAAGTGACAGAACCAGGCTATGGACTGCCAAGGCCCTAGCTAAGGTAGGGCGAAATACCAGTAAATAGGCTTGACTTGGGGCTGGTTAACTTTGAGTCTTTTACCAGAAAGCTTTACTGTATATCCCAAGCTCACCTCAAGCAATGTTCCTGCATCAGCCTCCTAAGTGCTGGCATTGCAGCATGAAACACCATGTCCAGCTAACTTTTGTCAATTTGAATAACTGAAAAGAGCTTCCCCTCAAAAAGAAAGAAAGAAATGGCCAACTAATTAGAGAGTTGTTATTGTTTTAAAGAATTGTAAAGCTGCATGGGAATTATGAATGATTCCTCCATGTTTTGAGGTACATGTATGTAGTCATAATTTTTATTTTTTTATTTTTATTTATTTAGTTAGTGGGGTATTTTGGGGGGGTTGTGGGGGGTTGTGGTAGGGGCTCACTCCAGGCTGACCTGAAATTCATTATGTAGTCTCCTGATAGCCTCAAACTCACTGTGATCATCCTACCTCTGCCTCCCAAGTGCTGGGATTAAAGGCATATGTCACTGCACATGCTATAGTCGTAATTTGTAGAGCAGTGATGAGCTAAATCTGCTGAGAAAAGAATGGGAATACACATCCAGATATATCTCTAAATGCTGAGAGGTAGACTATATTTTTATTTTGTTTTGAGACAGGGTCTCACTGTGTAGACCAAGCTGTCCTCATGATTCTTTTGCCTTAGCCTCCCCAGTGCTGAGATTACAGGTGTGATCCATTGTGCCTGGCTGAAAGCTATGCAGTGAAATAGGTAGTTGTTCATAAAAAGTCAGTGTAGCCACTTTTGGAAAACAGCTTGCCAGTTTCCCAGAAAGTCAAACATAATGCTGTTGTTTACCCCAGTAACATACTCCAGGTATCTACCCAAGAGAAATGAAAACAGGTCCATTTAAAGGCTTTGCATGTGAATTGTGTGGCAATTTTATTCATAATTGCCCCAAACTAGAAATATTTTTTTCTAAAGATCCTTCAAATGATAAATGAATAGAAAAAATAAAAAGATGGAAGACTTAACAATTAAAAAAAATACATTGACACCTGCTACATGGATGAACCTCTGCAGCCCTGAGTTTTTTAATTTAATTTTTTAATGCACATGTCTTGTATAGTTGAGATCATTCGCTGTGTGCAATTCTATATCTTCATTTTCTGATAAAATTTATGCTATAGGTATTGAACCTCACCAGCAAGCAAAGCCTTAATAAATACTAATAGCTAAATATTTCACCATTGGGATTTATCATACTCCATTCAACTGTGCTCTTATTGGATATTTCCATTTTATAAATGACATGCTGAACATCTTTGTACAAAATAATAATGAAGGCTGTTTTAGAATTCTGCTTTATCTAATTATTACTCTATTTTAGAAATGTCCATTTGGAATCAAAATCTTTGAAGTAAGAGATTCTTTATCTCCAATTGATAAAGTGAGTGTGATCACCAAGGATTTAAAAGTTGTGCAGCAAGGTGACAACGGACGGAGCTGACTAACCAGTCCTACTTGTCCTATGCAACAAGAGGTCAGGGGCAAGCCCAAGAGCCCAGGGAAAGCAGCTCAAGGTGCTCAAGCCCATTTGCTACTGGTAGTTGAGAGTGAGCGAGGGTCTAGAAACTAAGAGGGACCACAGAAAAATTATCAGCTGTCGTAAGTGGAAGAAAGGTAGATCCAAACCCAGCAGCAGCAGCATAAAGCCTAGAGGGAAGATTCTAATGTTCTTTGATAAAAAGGATAGGTTATGCCTGTCAAAATCTTCTAAATGTCTATGTTTATCCTCTTTGATCTATGCTGCTCTCAGTCTTGTTTAAAGAGTCTGCTTTTGCCAGACATAGTGGCACACGCCTTTAATCCCAGCACTGGGCAGGCAGAAGTAGGAGGATCGCCTATGAGTTCAAGGCCACCCTGAGACTACATAGTGAATTCCAGATCAGCCTGACCTAGAGTGAGACCCTACCTCGTAAAAAAAAAAAAAAAAAAAAAAAATCTGCCTTTTACAGATGGTCACAAATACCAAGGAAACCCAAGACCCATCATAATTATAAGAAAATAAAGCCAGTTGCCTAGCACTAGATGAGTCATCCCTATCCCATCTGCCAGGGACTAGGAAATATTGCAGCAGCTGTGATGGGTTAAGTGAATGTTGCTCTCCTGGGTAGCCTGAGAACCTCCTCCAAGGAGATGTCAGTAGATACTGAGGAGACTCAGAACTCATCAAAACAGAAAATTAGAGGCTGCCAAGAGCTCGCCACTAAAGGAGACTTACAACATGCCCTCCAAGTCTCTGGGAACCTTGAGGAAGATGGTGGAAAGAATGTAAGACCCACAGGGTGGGAAATGGTACTCTGAGGCACTATTCACTCCTGCAGAGACTGTATATTCATGAACACACAGTGACTACTGATAACCACTGAGGATAGCTGTCAGTGGAATAGGGGTTGGGGAAGAGGGGACATAAGAGTATAGCCCAATAGGGATATGACCAAATTGCAGTATGTTCATATATTAAAGTTCTCAATAAAAATTTATTTGGCTGTGGAGATGACAGCACAAATTCATTGAGTACACTAAATATTGTTTGGGGGTTGGAGAGATAGCTTAGCAGTTAAGGAGCTTGCCTATAAAGCCAAAGGAGCCAGCTTCAATTCCCCAGGACCCACGTAAGCCAGATGCACAAGATGGTGTATGCATCTGGAGTTCATATACAGAGGCCAGGGGCTTTGGTGCACCCATTCTCTCTTTTTCTCAAATAAATAAAAATCAGTTTTAAAAATTATTTGTTCTGTGTACTTTACATAGGTGAATTTTATAGTATATGAGTGTGTCTCAAACTGCTTTATATTTAAAAGAAAGAGTTAGGCATGGTTGCTGACTCATTCTTTTAATCTCAGCATTAGGGAGACTTCGATAAGATTTCCATGTGTTCAAGGCTAGCCTGGGCTACAGAGTGAGTCTCAGGTCAGCCTGGAATAGAGACCCTGCCTCAGAAAAAAACATTTATTTGTTTGTGTGTTTGTTGTTTGTTGGTGTTGTTTGGTTGGTTGGTTCTTTTTGGTTTTTTGAAGTAGTCTCACTCTGGCCCAGGCTGATTTGGAATGCACTGTGTAGTCTTAGGCTGGCCTCAAACTCACAACAATCCACCTGTCTCTGCCTTCCAAGTGCCAGGATTAAAGACATGTGCCACCATGCCTAGTAAAAATTTGTTAATTAAGAAAATGGCAGGCATGGTGGCTCATACCTACACTCCTAGCATTTAGGAGGTGGAGGCAGGAAGATGAGGAGGCCAACACCAGCCTCTGGTTTAAGGCCAGCCAGACTACATGATACCCTGTATCAAAGGCCAAATAAATAAAAATTTAAAAAAGAAAATGGGACCCCAGGTACAAAAATCTCTGCTCATCTACCTTAGTGAGCTTGTGGTTTCCATTCAGGATTGACTTCTCAGCACCATGCCATCTCTTCAACTCTCACAGCTCCCACCCCACCTCCGAGATGCAGTTTAGAGATAGAGTGATAAAGAAAGCTGTCACTTGCTTCCAGGAGGTTAGTGAACAGCCACTAAAAGCCTATGTGAGAGCATGGGATCCCTATGCCATGTTATGTCATTATAACCTTAGAGGAAAACCCTATGTACAAGAGGATGGATGTGAGAGCAATTTGTCTGTGATATCTGTCACCCCATTAATTGCCAAGGTTGATTTGGCAGATCTGGCTGGCTAGGCAGGTGTCCCCTTCCTCCCTCATCACTCCATGTGTGTCCCTCTTGAAGCTGTGCACTCTGTTGAAGAGGATGACCTTCCTCATTCAGAGGAGGACCAGTCTTCAGTCAAGAGTATACAAGTAGCTGTGCTCCCCTGCGGGAACTTCCAAACAAGTGCTCAAGGTCATATGTACAAAAGGTGTTGCAGTTACCTTTTTGTTGCTGGGGAAAACACATGACCAGAAGTAGCTTATGGGAGAAAAGAGTTTATTTCAGGATTACTGATTGCAGAGGAAGGATCATCCTAGCAGAGGAAGCTGGCTCACTTCATCATTCATCCATCCATACCACAGAGATACCACTACCAGCCAGCAAGCTCAAACTAGCTCTCTACACACCTAGTAGGGCTGGACTGAAGATACACCCCCAGTGACACACCTTCTCCAGCAGGGCTCTGCCAGATGGAGACAAGTAGAAAGTCTAATCTTAATTTAAAAATACCTAAGTCTATTGGGGACATATATTCAAACTAGCACAAAAGGCTAGGAGAAGGTAAAGCATACTGTAAGAAAGAGAATGGCTGGTCTCACTCAACCTATATGCTAGTGGTTTTCTTCTGTCAAGAAATAACATTCTGTACTTTTTAAAGGCAGGGTCTTACTGGAACTTACTCTGTAGTAGGCTTGCTTTGAACTCATGGTGCTCCTTCTACCTCAGCCTCCAGAATACTAGGATTAAACCCATTTTGTAGTTTTTAATGTATTCCAGAGGAATAGTGCATCCAGTTCTGCTCAGAGAACCTGCTTCATGATACTAGCACAATTTGTCCTGTGACAAAAGGATCCTTTGGATTTACAAACCAGGGATCTTAGCTAAAAGAAGAAAAAGGCAGCAGAAATAAGGGGGATGGAACCAGAGGCACAAAGTTTCCCTTTGGTCTTGTTTGCTTTTAATTGTGTGCAAGAAAAAGAAAGGTCAGGGCTGGAGCGATGACTACAAAGCCCAAGGACCTGGGTTCAGTTCCCCAGTACCCTCATATAGCCACATGCACAAAGTGACACATGCATCCAGAGTTCACTTGCAGCCATTAGAGTCCCTGGTGCATGTGATCACTTGCTCACTCCCCCCCCCCACCTTGCAAGTAAATAAGTAAATTAGAAAAAAAAAACTTATTAAAAAGTCAATTTGACATATCTGCATAGGACAACTCTCTGTTCTCGAATTCTTCCGTTCCAAAGTTTTTCTTTGTAAAGATGTCAGGTGCCAGCTAATATTCTCCCTCTTTTAAGGAAATATCCTAAAATAGGTATAGTGCAGTGAATACAACCATGTCTTGTCTTCAAGAGAAGAGGAAAATAATACAAATACAAGCACTAGCCTTTATGTCGACACTAGAAAGAGCTTGATGTGAAGTGTGAGTGTTCCCCATGCTCCAGCTCTCCAGAGTTTGGCGCACCCTGGAAAGGTGTGTCCTGGCATGGTGGGCTTTGTTCGGTTCTGGCCTGGAGGTCCTTAAATGACCTTGCATGAGAAGGTCTTGAAAATTCTCTAACTAAACCATTATTTTGCAAATGAAGGCCAAGAGAAATGATGATTTATCTAACACTGTCTCTACTCTGTAGCCCAGTGTCAGGCCTTCCTTACACAACCCCAGTGATGGTTCTCCAGAGGACCCAATGTGCTCTGACACCCACTCTGCTCATGATTCCTTTGAGACAAAGTTATGTACTGGGGTTCACATCTAAAATCCTATCACTTGGGAGGCGGAGGCAGGAGGATTGCTACAAGTTCCAGACCAGACTAGACCACAGAATTCCAAACTAGCCTAGGCTACAGAGTTAAATCCTGTCTCAAAAAAAGAAAAAGCAAAGCATGGTGGTGCCCGCCTTTAATCTCAGCACTCTGGGCAGAGGTGGGAGGATTGCCATGAGTTTGGGGCCACCATGAGAATACAGAGGGAATTCCTGGGCTAGAATGAGACCCTACCTCAAAAAAAGAAAGATAAAAAATAAAAAGAAACTTCTTTAACATTTATTTTATTTTATTTTATTTTCTCAATTTTCATTAACATTTTCCATGATTATAAAAAGTATCCCATGGTAATAATCTCCCTCCTTCCCCCACTTACCCTTTTGAAATTCCATTCTCCATCATATCTCCTCCCCATTTCAATCAGTCTTTTATTTTGATATCATGGTCTTTTCCTCCTCTTATGATGGTCTTGTGTAGGTAGTGTCAGGCACTATGAGGTCATGGATATCCAGGCCATTTTATGCCTGGAGGGAGCATGTTGTAAGGAGTCCTACCCTTCCTTTGGCTCTTAGATTCTTTCTGCCACCTCTTCCACATTAGACCCTGAGCCTTGGAAGGTGTGATCGAGATGTTACTCAGTACTCCAGTCACTTCTTTCCAGCACTATGATACCTTCTGAGTCATCCCAAAATCACTGCCATCTGAAAAGAGTGGAATTAATATAAGGGTATAAATATTAAGAGACGTGCTTACTGGGCAGTTTGATAAGCATAGTATATACATTTATCCAGACATCAGCAGATGTTACACCCCTAGGACTCATGACTACCCCTGTTTTAAGTTTTCAGTATCAGGGATGTATTCCCTCCCATGGAGCAGGCCTCCAGTCCAATTGGAGGGCAGTTGGTTTCCACCATTGACAGACGTGCCACTGTTGCACCCGTTGTCTCATTTGGCCTGGATGGCCAATTATAAGGCTTGCAGTGTCCACTGTTGTGTATCTTCACTGGTGGTATCTCTTTCTCCCATTGAACTACATGTAGAATGGCTTCTTCCAGCTTTCTGTCAGCTGGTCTACATGGAGGAGGTTATCAGCTCAGTTCCAGCAGGATTTCTCAGTGGCCTTGCAGCCCAAGTATGTGGAGTCTTCAGCAATAGGGTCTTACCATCTATTTCTGGTGGGAAACCAAGGGCCTCGGCAATGGCCTATAATGTTTTGGGGGCATCAGGGAACTCCCTGGCCAACAACTCACTGAAATTTTTATATTGTAATTAGCCTATAGAGTTTTAGTTATCATTATGAGATTTTAAGTTTCTTTTAATTGATTCTCCTCTCCCATCCCTCTCTTTCCCTTGTACACTCCCCCTTTCCTCTCTGTTAACATGTCACATGTATCCTCTTGTCCTTCCCCACCTCTTCCTTGTCATTTCTTTTAAAATAGAAAGATTTACTTTAAACTATTTCTGAAAGAGGTACTTTAGTATGGTTTGGGAAAACTCTGACATACACATTTTGCAACCTTAAGATAGGTGCAGGTTTTCATTATATAGTCTATTTCAAACAAATTTGTAGCACTTGGAAATTGTTAACGTTAATTATTCTAACCAAACCAATATTTACAAAGTTCTAAGAAGTCATCTTGGGTGCTGGAGCAATGCCTCAGTAAGTAAAATTCTGTGGCTTAAGCTTGAGGACCAGAGTTAGGCCCCAGCAGCAATGTACGAGCTGGGGAGGCAGAGACAGGAGAATCACTTATAAGGCTTTCTGGCCAGCTAGTCTAGCCAAATCTATGCATGCTAGACTGAATATGGGACCCCTGTCTCAAAAAAAAGAAAGAAGAGAAACCTAATTCATGTTCTTGTTCATTATTCAGGAAAGATTTTTTTGTGCAATAGAACATCAGCCACTGTTGATATCATGTACACTAGAATGCTAGTATATATATATAGGTTTTTCGAGGCAGGGTCTCACTCTAGCTCAAGCTGATCTAGAATTCACTATGTAGTCTCAGGGTGGCCTTGAGCTCACAGTAATCCTCCTATCTCAGCCTTCCAAGTGCTGGGATTAAAGGCATGTGCCTTTAATTAATTTTTTAAAATTAATTAATTTTTTTTGAGAGAGAATGAGCTGGTGCACCTGGGCCTGTAGCCACTGCACTCCTCCTGCTCAGCCTCCCAAGTGCTAGGATTAAAGGCATGCACCACCACACCCAGCTCTAAATTTTTTTAAATATTTATTTTTATTTATTTGAGAGTGATAGAGAATGAAAGAGGCAGATAAAATGGGCACGCCAGGGCCTCCGACCACTGCAAACGAACTCCAGATGCATGTGCCCCCTTGTGCATCTGGCTAATGTGGGTCCTAGGGAATCAAGCCTCAAACTGGGGTCCTTAGGCTTCACAGGCAAGTGCAAAACTGTTAAGCCATCTCTCCAGCCCTAATTTTTTTTAAATAGTTGCATATGTATGATTGCCATCTGAAAAGAAAGTTAAACCATTTTAATGGGTTCATATGAGAAATCTTAAAGATGGATTAGGTAATTTTATTTTCACCATCTTACTTTTCATGAACTGGAAAATACGGATGACTCCTTTTATAATTTGAAATGTCCTAACAGTGTGTTTCAAAGGCAGGAAGACAGATTTGAAGAGATGTTTAAGGTGATGGAAACAAAAATACATCTTTGGTTATTGCAATAAAGTAAACTTCAGAATTAACTGATAGAAAATTTTATATTTAGGTTTAAAAAGAGAAAGTCAGAACACATGGAATTTATACCTTTGACGGAAGGAGACAGGGTGACCCAAGAGCTGTCTGCAAATCCTCAAAACATAGTCAAAGAGAAACTGGCCTCACTTCGTGCTTTCTAGAAATTAGAACTAGAGGCCAGTGGGAGGGGAAATACTGAGCAGTAGAAGTTCTTTCAATGATAGTTGAAAGCAAAGGAATAGGCTGTCCTGTACAGCACAAGCTTCTGCTGACAAGAGTTTAAGCACCAGTTATATAACTAAATGGCTTTGCTTTGAAGAAAACAGCTAACCATGGCACTCACCCCCTCCCACAACCCTGCTTCCAGAGGCTGGCTTTTGGCTTTCACATGACAAGCTTTCCATGAACGTTTTGAATAGGTGAACTAAATGTGGCATAATGTTTATAGCTATGTAGCAGTTAATTTGTAAGGATGTAGCTCATTAAAATCAGAGAATGGCTGGTGGTGTGCGCCTTTAATTTCAGCACATGAGAGGTAGGAGGATTGTCATAAGTTTGGGGCCAGTCTGGAGCTACAGAATGAATTCCTGGTCAGCCTGGACTAGAATGAGACCATGCTTCAAAAAAAAGAGGGATGGGGCTGGAGAGATTGCTTAGTGGTTAAGGTGCTTGCCTGCAAAGCCAAAGGATCCAGGTTTGATTCCCCAATACCCACATAGGCTAGATGCACAAAGTGGCACAAGCATCTGGAGTTTGTTTACAGTGACTAGAGGCCATGGTGTGATCATCCCTCTTCTGTCTCTTTGTGCCTCTTTTCCTCTCTCTCAAACAAATAAAATATTTTAAAAATAAGAAAGAAAGAAATGAGGTACATCTAACAAAAATACATTTTTACAAAAACCAATGAAATATTTATGGTGTCCTTGAACTTCCATACATTTTGTTACATTGAAAAACATTGGCTGCACATGCCTTAAATCCCAGCACTTGGGAGGCAGAAGTAGGGGGATCATGATGATTTTGAGTCCACTCTGAGACTACATGGTAAATTCCAGGTCAGCCTAGGCTAGAGCAAGACCCCACCTTCAAAAAATTAAGTAAATAAGAATAAACCATTATCTTTCTGGAGCCAAAACCCAGTATTGGCCATTCACTTTCTTTGGCCACATTGTTTTGAATTTCAGGTTGTCTGAGGACAGTTAACAGGATTACAGGAGATGTCTGTGGAGCTGAAAAAAAAAAATCCATTTATTTCATGGCAAAGCCAAAATTAAAGACACTAATCAATTCCAAGGACCAGGTGACACCATTTGTGATACTTTATAGCTAGGGATCATATTTTTACCACTGGAAAATATACCCATAGATATACCCATAGAAATTATCTGTTTGAACTGACCATGGTGGCCTTTAATCCCAGTATTTGGGAGGCTAAAGTAGGAGGATTATTGTGAGTTCCAGGTCAGCCTAGGCTATAGTGAGACCCCACCTCCCCCCCCAAAAAAAAGACAGAAGGAAAGAAAGAAAAAGAAATTACCTCTTTGAATAATTTAAAAATATCTCTGCCTCTAACCATATAGAAGCAAAAGGTAATGCATGTGCACTAATACATATAAGCATCCATAAATATTCAAATAGAAAGAGAAAATAATAAAATTGAAAATTAGAGGGAAAGTTTGGAATCTTTTTTATAACTATATATTTATTTATTTATTTTTCTCAATTTTTATTAACATTTTCTATGATTATAAAAAATATACCATAGTAATACCCTCCCTCCACGCCCCCCCCCGACTTTCCCCTTTGAAATTCCATTCTCCATCATATCCCCTCCCCATCTCAATCAGTCTCTCTTTTATTTTGATGTCATGATCTTTTCCTCCTCTTATGATGGTCTTGTGTAGATAGTGTCAGGCACTATGAGGTCATGGATATCCAGGCCATTTTATGTCTGGAGGGAGCACATTGTATGGAGTCCTACCCTTCCTTTGGCTCTTACATTCTTTCCGCCACCTCTTCCGCATTAGACCCTGAGTCTTGGAAGGTGTGATCGAGATGTTACTCAGTATTCCAGTCAACTTCTTTTCACCCAGAGCACTCAGAGGTCACCAGTGTACATTTGCATATTCAAGATAAGCAAATTAAATAAGCTTCAGTTATATATTTGTTTATATATTAGTTTGACTCCTGCTTCTGTTTTACTTTGTGTGATATTCTGTTTAGTCATTGGTATTTTATAAAAAGAAGAATTTGCTTGTATTCTTTTACTGTTTGTCCTGCTGTGTTAGGGTATAGTTCAGCCCTGTGTATTGTCCCTTTAAACACAAAGTTGGATGTTGTTTATCCATCCTATTTGAATGTCGTGATTTAAAATCACAGGCTAAAGGGCTGGAGAGATGGCTTAGCGGTTAAAGCATTGCCTGCAAAGCCAAAAGATCCCGGTTCAACTCTCCAGGACCTACGTAAGCCAGATGCACAAGGGGTCACATGCATCTGGAGTTCATTTGCAGTGGTTGGAGGCCCTGGTGTGCCCATCCTTTCTCTCTCTCTCTCTCTCTCAAATAAATAAATAAAATATATAATTTTTAAAAAATAATAGGCTAAAGAATTTTAAAATTCCTTCAAGTGGAATTTAAGAAAATAATCAACATTTCACAAATCATATCCTATTCAATGTCCTACTTTCAGTCTTTTTTCCAGAGCAGACAAATTCCCCGGAGTTATGTGGCGTTCCAGAGTGTCCTGTCTTTTATTTAATTGTTTTAGAGAATGAAAAGCTTTTTCACAGCACCCCCACAAAATCTGGTATACTAAGCACCACAAAAAGTCACACATAGCTCTGAGTCCAACACAATGCCTGCAATTGTAACTCTTCTCAGTTTATCCATTCTGCTGGTCTGTGACTTATACACATTCTCTTTTCTGAATTCAGGTTTAACACTAATGTATGAAAAGCCACACACATTTTCTAGTACTTATCTGGAAGTATTAGGGTCCTTCACACACAGACCGCACTGTGGAAGGCAGAAGGTTCCATTGTCTGGGATCACATACAAGATGATAGGACCTTGCCTACCCATAACTGCTAACTATTGTGAGGCAGAGCCATGCATTGGGAAGCTGCTTCTCAAAAGGCACCAGTCTTAAAGGCTACTTTGGGGGGGTGGGCTATGAATGGCATGATGGCTTAGCTGTTAAGGCACTCACCTGCAAAACCTAAGGATCCAGGTTTGATCCCCAGTACCCGCATAAACCAGATGCATAAGGTGGCACATGCATCTGGAGTTCCATTGCAGTGGCTAGAGGGCTTGGTGTGCCCATTCTCTACCTGCCTCTCACTCTCTCAAATAAGTTAAATATTTAAAAAAGACTAGGGCTGGAGAGATGGCTTAGCAGTTCAGCACTTGCCTGTGAAGCCTAAGGACCCTCGTTCGAGACTCGATTCCCCAGGACCCACGTTAGCCAGATGCACAAGGGGGCACATGCGTCTGGAGTTCGTTTGCAGTGGCTGGAGGCCCTGGCATGCCCATTCTCTCTCTTTCTCTGTCATTCTCAAATAAAAATGAACAAAAAAATTTTTAAAAAAGACTATATTCAGAAACCCACTCTGATAGACCTTTGTCTAATTCACCACAAGGTCTACTGTTCATATACTTGCTAAGGGGTATGCATGAACTTCCCTCTTATGTTACCTCAGATGTGCTGTCAGGGCCTCTAAAGCCAGGCCTTGGACCAATGATTTGCCCACACTGACTGAGTCACTCAGTCATCCCACCCACCATGTGTCTCTATCTAAGTCAATAACCCACCCAGGTCTAAGTGACTTTGGTAGTTTCTGTCTCACCAATCATGTGTCCTTTCTTCTGCTAGGAAAATCAGACTTGTGGCTGTGGCCTAGCTTTACCAAATATGCAGGACTTCCACATACATATACTGATTTTCTGTTCAATTTATGTCTTTTTCATTGTATTTTGTCTTATAACTGTCACCTGTATCTTACATATTCTTCTAAAATGCCCAGAATTCTTTTAAGGGATGCAAGTCAACAAGTAACTTCAAAGCAGTTTCTCATACCATGCAGAATAAAAAAAGTTATGGTTGGTTGATTGAGGAAGCATTCTTATGTATATATAGGCATCTATTAAAAAGTTACAGAAAGCTGGGATTTTCCCTTTCTGAGCTTAATGTTGCCCATAGAGGACAAAGCCAGTTCCTAAAGTAACCAAAGCTGCCATTTTAGAGAGGGAAACTGAAGCAGCAGAGTCTTTCAATGGACTCTATTCAGGCAGGTTATTCTGCCTCAGAGGTGCCGATGTTGAAATTTTTTTAAAAAGACCCTTTCTTTTCAAAAAGAAGGAAAAAAGTTACAGAAACTGTTACTGCCCAGGACAATATTTCTAAAGTTTATCATTGGGGCTGGAGAGAAAGCTCAGAGGTTAAAGGCGCTTACTTGTTTGCAAAGCCTGATGGCCCAGATTCCATTTCCCAGTATGCATAAAGTGGTGCATGTATCTGTAGTTTGCAGTGGCTGAAGGCCCTGGTGTGCCCATTATCTCCCTCTCTCTCTCTCTCTCTCTCTTTATATCTCTCCCCTTGTAAAATAAATTTTTAAATATTTTCTTATTTATTTATTTGACAGAGAAAGAGGGGGGAGAGAGCGAATGGGCATGCCAGGGCCTCCAGCCACTGCAGATGAACTCCAGACACATGAACCCCCTTGTGCATCTGGATAATATGGGTCCTGGGGAATTGAACCTGGGTCCTTTGGCTTTGCAACAAGCGCCTTAACCACTAAGACACCCCTCCAGCCCAAATATTAAAATATCTTTAAAAATAAGTCCATCATCAGTTGTCTGCTGTCACTTCTTTCCCTCTGCTTTATTTTACTTTTTCCTTATAGAAGGATTAAAAAGGCAATTAGGACCAGGTACTGTGATGTATGTCCCAGCACACAGAAGGTTGAGGCAGGAGAATCAGTTCACAGTCAGCATAGGCTATATAGCAAGCCTCTGTCTCAAACAACACCAGCAACAAAAACATCAATAAAAGGTCATGTTAAAAGGAAAGAGAATATTAGACATACAAACTAAAATTCATTTAAATTTATTTTTAAAATGTAATATAAGTTTATTCACATTGTTATTGAATAGGATTCTATTATTCTGGGCAAATTGTTATAATTTTGACCCAGATTGATAGGAATTAGAAGCTAAACAGACTTAACAATAAAGATTACAGGTAATAAATCATCTTAAACGCACAAAGGAAAGTAATTATGACCGATGTACAACTGACCTCAATTAAAGAGATTGTCTTGACATTTTAGAGTATTTTTTTGGTAGACCTGAACTTGGTGAAGAAGGGTTGGAGGAAGCAGGAAGAGACATTGTTTATTCTGGCAATAGAGTAAAAGAAGTGGGAAAAATTCATGGTAATCAGGTATGTGTAGTATACAAAGAAACTACCTTATAAGGTCATTTGCTAACTTGTTGCCAAGTTATCAAGGAAGAGAATATATCTCAAGCAGATTGAGGTAGGCAGATAAGCATAGGGAAGAAAGAGACAAACACCACAGTGGCTAATGCTGATGCAATCGCCGAATGATATTGTACTAAGACCACTCAAAGCCTGCTGGAACCAACATGGGTAACAGGATGGCAGCTAATTGTCCTTCCCTTCATTATAATGGCATTCCCGTATCATTAGCCTTGCAAAATTACCTACTCCCATGATGTAACTGATGCCATGTCATATCTGGAATACCCCATATAAGCATAAAAAAAGAAGCAAACCCTATTCTGGAATCCTAACTCATTCCTGGAATTCCTCACCTTAGCTATTAAATTATCCTCCCTCCCAATTAAAGTTTACTCAGAAAATGATCTATAGTAATCCCATGATGCAACTCTCTTGAAAACCCTCACTAATTCCCTGAATGTGTCCCTTTGCCATATGATAAACTTTCTCTCAATTCTCTCAATTCTTCAATTTACCTGCACTCTGAATTCCTTCTTTGATGGTGACGAGAAACTGGAAACCCTGGTCTCTGTATCTCTGAGATTTGAATAGCCTTCTTGTAACAAAATCAACAGAATAGTATTCCTGAGGACTCAAAAACAAAGTAGCTTTGTTTATAGAAAAAGTCAATCTTTCTTGTTCCATATATATGTATTTTCCTTTACAATATATTCAATATATAATATATATTATGTGACAAATATGTAATATATTTTCTTCTATTTATTTATTGGTTTTTGAGGTAGGGTCTCACTCTAGCTCAGGCTGACCTGGAATTTACTATGTACTCTCAGAGTGGCCTTGAACTCATGACAATCCTCCTACCTCTGCCCCCCCAAGTGCTGGGATTAAAGGTGTGTGCCACCACGCCCAACTTCTTTTATGTTTTTCATTGAGACTGGTCCTCACTACATATCATGGCTTGGCATTAAACTCCCAATCTCCCTGCCTCTCACTCCTAAGTGCTGGGATTACAGGTATACCCAGTTTATATCATGCATTTCTATGCATACACATTTTTAGCATGTCCTTGTCCTAACTTATATGGATAAATGCATAACAAATGCAATAAACAAGGTGATATACCTTGATGAAAAATAGAAATTCAAAGCTAACTTCAATCTCTCCATCACACCTGACCATCTTGCTGGCCACTGTGAATGCTGAGGCCCTGGGAGAGTCTGGCTTAGGATGCATTACATGTTTGTGGTCCACATCAACTGCTTTGAGACATTCACCATCTTCTCAGTCAAGTAGCTGATATCTAACTGGTCCTTGTTGGGCAAATGTAGCAGAAATGAAACTAGAATATGCTAATGTTGAATGCTGTTGCTCTCTTTCTTAACTAATGATGCTTCTGAGGGAAGCAAATCTTGATTTTTTTTTTTTTTTGCATTACTTTTAGCAAATACCACTTACTACTGTAACCAGGGTTTTCTGGAAGTTCTCTGATTCAATTATTTTAAAAGGCTTTTTCTCTAATTCCTTGGTTAAGATTAAAAACTTTATCAGTTGTACAAATTGACATTGTGTAATTCTTTCTATTTCACAAAATCTATTCTATCATACCTTCCATCTACTGCAAACTTTGCTAAAGGTAAAATAAACACCTTCATAAAGTGTTAGAAGTGCATTACTCAGCCTCCTTCATATGGTTTGGTACACTTGTTAGAACACATTTTGCACAAAATATAAATTCGTATTTCTCTTTCAAGGATCTCTAATTTTTCATCTATCAGCTTTGTATTTGCTTTTGATTTCAAAAGAGAGAGAGAACACATTTTCTTGGTTCTAGTTACTTTGGTTCAAACCATTAGCTCTGCTAACAATAGACTGATTGTCAATGAAATTAGCCTTTGCTCTGACATTCTCTCCCCTCCTCCATTTTCCATCTTTACATAGTGGCAAGAACTGCCTCTGTGGACTTGAAACAAAGTCTTTTATCCATTTGCAGTTTCTTATTTGCAAACTGGTCATAATACACACAATTTGGGATGGCTGGGAAACTGGGTTAAATATCCGTTTTTAGAGTCAACACTCAACGTGAAATTTTCTCTCCTTCCTTCTTTCTTTCTTTCTAATTTGAGATGGGGAGGGGGGTAGAGGAGAGAGAATGGGCACTCCAGGGCCTCTATCCACTGCAAATGAACTCCAAACGCATGTGCCACCTTGTGCATCTCTGGCTTATGTAAGACCTGGAAAATTGAACCTTGGTCCTTAGACTTTGCAGCCACATGACTTAACCATTAAGCCATCTCTCAAGCCAAGAAGCTGGACAGTGGGTCCAAATGGCCTGAGAATGATACTTTTGATTTCCAAATTCTCACTGTTTTAAAACAAACTTCTGCCAATGTACAGGCAAATGATCTGAAATACCCTATTTTTCATTCTGCATGCATGGCCTTCTCTCTGTTCTACATGCTTTTCTCACCAGGTACTTCTTTCTAGCCACCTCTCTCCAACAGCTCCTCCAGCTCCCTCAGCCTCTCCTGACACCCTGCCTGGAAACAAGGTTTGATTTTAGTCTCCAGAGTTGTAAATAGAATAGAAATTTAAAATGGGAATGCATAACTTCTGAATGAATGAATGAACATGTGAAGGGGAAATGGTTGCCTAGAATCTATATAAAAAGTGCGCTTAAAATGAATGTGTATGTACAAGGCTCACAGCCCTAAGGCTGCAGAATGATTTCTGTTCTGAGCAGTGCCATTTCATTGTGGGGATATTTTTCACCAAGCCCACTGTATTAGATGGCATAGCCAATTTTTTTACCATTGAGTGTCCCCCAGAAGGAACAATAAAAGTAATTAAGATCATAGGAAAAAATATATGATTCTCCTATTCTTAAAGAGTTATGAATTGGCAGAACTGAAAAGCAGCCTTGCAGCCATGTGGGAAAACCAAAACTCTGCCTGGAATTTAGGGGGGAAATGGCTCTTTCTTAGCTTCCCTGCCTTGCAGAGCCAGGGGCTGCAAGCACAGGGAATCTCAGGATCCTGGCCCCAGAATGATGATGAATGAAAACCAAGTCGCTATAGACAGATGGGGACTTCTTATCAGAAATTTGCAACTGTTTTACATTTACTTTATCTTTCCATGCTTCTATGGAACTACTGACAGACAATAGCCTCAAGATTTATATTTAAGTTTAGAACTATTTGATACTAAATTTCAAAAAAAAAATTCTAAAATTTCTAATAATGTTCAAATATGCTTTCTTTTTTTTTGTTTTGTTTTTTGTTTTTTGGTTTTTTTTTTTTTTTTTTTTTTTTTTTTTTTGGTTTTTCGAGGTAAGGTTTCACTCTAGCCCAGGCTGACCTGGAACTCACACTGTAGTTCCAGGCTGGCCTTGTACCCAGGTGATCCTCCTACCTCTGCCTCTGCTGGGCATGCCTTTAATCCCAGCACTCGGGAGGTACAGATAAGAGGATCACCATGAGTTCAAGGCCACCCTGAGATTACATAGTGAATTCCAGGTCAGCCTGAGCCAGAGTGAAACCCTACCTCAAAAATACCAAAAAAAAAAAAATTATTTCAGGAAAGTTATAAAAAACAAAGTTCCAAACTCTATATGTTTATTCTGGGTAAATAGTACACAAGTCAAGTCTGATCTACTCTTTCTTTTAAAAAGTTGTGGTGGCACATGCTTTTAACCGCAGCACTCAGGAGGCAGAGGTAGAAGGATCACCTTGAGTTCGAGGCCACCCTGAGAATACATAGTGAATTCTAGGTCAGCTTGGGCACCAAAGTGAGACACTACCTTGAAAAACAAGAAAAACAAAACAAAACAAAACAATTTAAAAAAGTTATTTCAAAAGGCCTTTTGAAGGAAAAAATCATGGTCATATTAAAAGTGTTATGGGGGCTGGCGAGATGGCTTAGCAGTTAAGCGCTTGCCTGTGCAGCCTAAGGACCCCAGTTCCAGGCTCGATTCCCCAGGACACATGTTAGCCCAAATGCACAAGGGGGCAGATGCATCTGGAGTTTGTTTGCAATGGCTGGAAGCCCTGGCACACCCATTCTCTCTCTCTTTTCCTCCTTCTCTCTGTCTGTTGCTCTCAAATAAACAAATAAAAATAAACCAAAAAAAAATTTTTTAAGTGTTATGGTAAGGACAACAAAATTTTTTGTTGGTAGTTATGAGATGAACTGAATAAAAAAGATAAACTGGAGAGAAAACTTTAAATGTTGGATGTTAAATGTCTGATGAAAAAGATTGTTACAGAGAGGTTACATGGATTGTAAGGGAAAAGTATGTAGATGAAGATATGAGTAAGCTTAAACAGAAAGTTAAAGGCAAAGTATGTATCAAATTACAGACTTCTTGAGATATAAAATGACTATCAGCCTAGGGCTTACATCAGACCAACAAAGTATGGGCCTGGCTGGTAGTAAGTTGCTGTGGTATTCAGGTTGTATACTTTAACTCATTGATGGTAATCTGGTCATAATAATGATTATGAAAGACTGAATTTAGAGTACCCAACCAAGTTAATTCAGTTCCTGTATTTGTTAATCTTTTAACTAAATCTTATGGTTAAACTTGACTTATTAATATTTTCTTCTAAGGTTGTTATATCTAAAACCCTGCCTCAAAAAATATCAGAGGAATTATTTATTCTTTTTCTTCCTATTTTATAAGGTAACATTTGAAACATTAAACAGTATTTATCTGTCACACACTTGAAAACTACTTATTTCATGGTGAACAGTAAAAGAAAATTCTAAACAAAGCTCTGTTGTGATTTAAGATGTAATTCCTCAATTCCTCCAATAATCTGTCTTAATACTTTAGTTTTAACTTATGTCATTACTGAACAAATTTACTAAATTATCACAGGTAGAATTATAGGGTTGGTTAAGGTTTTATTCAAACCTTATAGATTGAGTTATAAAGTTTTATGTATGTTTGAAATTCAATATAGTTCTATAAAATTGATTTGGGAGAAATTAAAAATACTTCTTGGCTCAGCAGTTAAAGGTGCTTATTGGCAAAGCCAGATGCGCATAGTGGAACATACATTTGGAAATTGTTTGCAGTGACTAGAAGCCCTGGTTTGTCCGTACTCTCTCCCCCTACCCTTTCTCTCTCTGCCTCTTTTCCTCTCTCAAATAAATAAATATATTTTAAATATATACATGTATTATATTATATAAAGGTATCCATCCCACCTGTGACCTTTAAAAATTTTTTAATTTTTCATGTCTTCATATTTGAGCCAAAAATGTTACTACATAATATAGAGTTCTTGTTTATTTTAAATCCTGTCAACCGCTGGGCATGGTGGTGCACACCTTTAATCCCAGCACTTGGGAGGCAGAGGTAGGAGGATCACCGTGAGTTCAAGGCCACTCTGAGACTACATAGTGAATTCCAGGTCAGTCTGAGCTAGAACAAGACCCTGCCTCAAAAAAAAAAAAAAAAATCCTGTCACCAGATCTTTTGTTCATAGTTTACTCTCTGTAGCCTCATGTGCCTTAAATATGTAAACTCTACTTTTTGTTAATATCAGATTTTTCCAGATATTAAAATATTGTATTTGATTTATACAAAGTCCATGATGTTTGGCTATCAATAAGCATGCATCACCATGCCTGGCTAAAACTCCATAATTTTAAGATGGTTCTTATCTTTTTCATGCTGATTTTGCTAGATGGTTTTCACTGAGGTTATAATTTAAGTCTATACAAAGTGACTTAGAAAAATCCACTGTATACAAACAGTGTTAATATTGTTTGTCTAAACATCATGTAACAGTCGTAAATATTTCTTTTGTTAAGCCTTAAAATTGTTCAATTGTAAGAGGTACTTATTTTAAAAATTACTTTGTGTCTGTCATATTGTCTCTAATGCATGTCTAATGTATGTTAAAATGGGTCTTGCTTCACTCAACAATAACCAACTTTTATTTTGGTTTTTTTTTTTTTGGTTTGGTTTTTCTAGGTAGGGTCTCACTCTAGTCCAGGCTGACCTGGAACTCACTATGTAATCTCAGGGTGGCCTTGAACTCATGGCAATCCACCTACTTCTGCCTCCCAAGTGCTAGAATTAAAGGTGTGAGCCCCCACACCTGGCTCTTATTTGATTCTTGAGCTATGTATAATCAGTCTTACTCAAGTTTTCATTTAATTAATTGTCTCATTTCTTGTGTCTAAAGTTCACTGCTTATAGAAATATTGATACTTAAGACATGTTTCCTGCCCTAAAAAATAATCTTAAAGTGCTGTTCTGCTTCCAGCTTGGGGGATAATTGATAGTTGCATTGGTATGCAGACTAGCTAAAGTTGTTTTCAAACAAGATGCTAAGTTTTTATGCTGTCTTGTCTTTTCCTTGCAGACAATTTCTAGATTAAATCAATTTCCTTAAAGTTACTGATAAAATAATTGCTGAAAATGTTTTTTTCAGGGTTATTAAAATGTTCTGCCTATACTTATAACTGACAGATACTTAAAAGATAGAATGTGTATGCTTCCTATGTCCCAGAATAGCTTACACTGTCACCTGACAACTAAACTTAAATATTAATCAGAATGATTCTAACCATTCTCTAACCAGATCTACCTTGCTAACCAGATATGTTCTGCACCCTTTTAAGTAATGTTTTGCTAATCAGATACGTACAGTCTCTCTGAGTGATTAATAACCATATGGAGAAGACAAAATCAGTTGGAAGTGTTGGAGTTAAAAGGATAACCAATATTTTGGTTCCTGCTCCCAGGTCAAAAGGCCATAGAAGATGATGGGACATTTAAACTTCTAACCTCTGGTAAGTTACCTGTCTTCTTGATCAGAGAGGATGTGGAGACCCAGAAATGAATTCCAAGTCAGTGTATCTGCAACAGGAAAGAGAAAAATCAGTCCTCTAGTCTTCCCAAAAGAGGTAGGGCCACTTGGTCAGTATGGCCTTGACTTATCCTAGCGGATGACAATGCTGAGAGTCATAAAACTCCTCCTAGGTCCCTGAAGGTCTCTCCTACAGTGCCATTATTGACCTCCAAAATATACAGTTAATTCTGGTAAGTTGCATGGTCTTAGTCACCCAGTAAGAAAAATATAACTACAATATAAACAATGATTCAGACTAATAGGCTCACCTGTCTGATGTGACTTATAATACTTGACTCTAACATTAACTCATGCCTTCTCCCTCTGCCTGTCCCTGATTAACTTCACCTACCCTGACCCCAGGTCCTCTCACTTGCCTTAGTCAGAATTAGAGCTATTCCTCAGGGCCCCTCCTTCCTTAGGCCTTATTATATCTCATCCAGGGATAAGTACACTGCTGCCAGAATGGGCACTTTCAAACTTAAACTCTCTTCTGTTCCTACTCTTCCCTGATCCCAAAATGCCCCTCTGCCTCATCTTGCCCCAAGCCCTCTATCTCTTGCCTCTGAAATCTTGCCCTCTCTTTACACCTAGTGTTTTGATGTCATAGCTCTTGACAAGAGTAACAATCTCCTTTTTTCTCCCTTCTGTCTTCTCATGGAGTGCACAGAGTCCATCTCCCTCATGTTCTCTATAACAGGAGTCTGCCAGCAACTGCTCTGAAGTCAGCTCAGAACAGGGATGGTATGACAGAAGTCTCTGCTTCACTCAGGACCAAGTCATAACAACATGCTACACTGACACTATTGATCTCACCACTCTGCCACCTCTAGCCACCATGAAACTGCCTCCTCATCACCTGCCCTGAAGAGAGACCCATCCACTGCATTATCCAGCCTCTCCCATAAGAACTCATCACCTTTATGGTCAACATAAAAATTAACCTTCGTCTCACATCATTAACAAAAGGCTGGGATTTTAGGTCAGGACAAAATGGAGTTACAGCAGGAAGGCAACAGAGACATAAGGAAATGGGTCATCCACATTCCTCAAGGAACCACCCAGCCATTATCTCTTCCTTGCCTAAAATACCCCAGGTCTTGATCACAGTTAGTTCCCCTGCAACTGGCTTGGGTTTGCCTGGACCCTTCAGGCTGCAGCAGAAACAAGCCTTTTGCTCTACTTTCCTGGTTGAAGGGCTCCTGGGTCCCCAGCTTACAGATCCCCTGATGTGCCCATTCTCTCTCTCTCTCTCTCCCTCCCTCCCTCCCCCTCTCTCCATCTTTCTCTCAATTTAAAAAATAAAATAAAATAAAAAGACACCAGTTAACAGGGTGAATTAAAAAAAATGTATCCTGCTATCTGTTGTCTTCAAACCCACCTCACCACTAAAGACAGACACCTCCTCAGGGTGAAAGGATGGAAAGTGATATTCCAAGCAAATGGAAATAAGAAACAAACAGGTGTTGCTATATTATCTGATCAAATATACTTCAAACCAAAAGTAATCAAAAAGGACAAAGAAGGCCATTTCTTATTAATCAAGGGATCTCAAAGATCTCAAAGAGAGATCCCAAATTAATAACCTCACTGTCCATCTAAAGGCATTGGAAAACCAAGAATTCAAGCCTAAGAGCTCCAGATGGAAATAATCAAGATCAGAGGAAAAATTAATTAATGAATGAATTGGAAAACAAGAAAACAATTTAAAACATCAATGAAATGAAGAGCTGGTTATTTGAAAAAAATACACAAGATTGATAAACCCCTGTACAATTTGACCAAGCAAACAAAAGAGAGAGAGACAGAGAATAAGGAGCTTACTACAGACATCAATGAAATTGGAAGAATCATCATGACTTACTTACAAAACCTCTACTCTACAAAATTGAATAATCTGGAAGAAATGGATGAATTTCTAGCCACATACCACCTGCCAAAACTAAACTCAGAGCAAATTAATCTCCTAAACAAACCTATCAAATCCATAGAGATTTAAAAGGTAATCAATACCTCCCTTCCCCCCACCAAAAAAAAGAAAAATCCAGGACTGGATGGCTTCTCAGCCAAATTCTATTAAACCTTCATTGAAGAACTGAAACCAATGTTTCCCAAAGTGTTTCACATAATAAGAGAGCAGGGAATCCTCCCCAACTCCTTTTATGAAGCTAGAATCACCCTAATACCAAAACCAGACAGAGATATAACAAGAAAAGAAAATTGTAGGCCTATATCTCTCATGAATTTAGATGCAAAGATCCTGAACAAAACCCTTGCAAACTAAATTCAACAACATATCAAAAGCATTATCAGGCTGGAGAGATGGCTTAGTGGTTAAGGCACTTGGCTACCAAGCTTAAGGACCCAAGTTCAATTCCCCAGTACCCACATAAAGCCAGATGCACAAGGTGACACATGCATCTGGAGTTCATTTGCAGTGGCTAGAGATCCTGGTGCACCATTTCTTTCTGTATCTGCATCTCTCTCTCTCTCTGAATTAAAAAAAATCAATAAAATGTATATATTTTTAAAAACATTATCCACCTTGATCAAGTAGTCTTCATCCCAGGTAGGCATGGTTGGTTCAACATATGGAAATCAGTCAATGTCATATAACACATACGTAAACTTAATCACAAAAACCACATGGTCATCTCAATTGATGCAGAGAAGGCCTTTAACAAAACACAACACTGTTTCATCATCAAAACACTGGAAAGAATAGGCATGGAGGGTTTATATCTCAACACAATAAAGGCTATATATAAAGTGCCCAAGGCCCAAATAATGCTTAATGGGGGAAGACTCAAGGAGTTCCCATTGAGATCAGAAACAACACAGGGTACCTATGCTCACCACTGCTCTTCAACATGGTGCTAGAAGTCCTGGCCTAAGGATTAAGACAGGAAAAAGAAATAAAAGGGATACAAATTAGAAAGGAAGAAGTCAAGTTAGCCCTATTTGCAGATGACATGATTTTATACATATGTGACCCAAAAGTCTCCATCTCAAAACTTATAAACCTGATTAATTCCTTCAGTAAAGTGGCAGAACACAAAACCAACACACAAAACTCAGTAGCCTTTCTACAGGCAAAGGGCAAATATACAGAGAAAGAAATCAGTGAGGCTGTTGCATTTTCAATAGTAAAAATAAAAAAAAATTAAACACCTTAGAATAACACTACCCAAGGATGTGAAAGACCTATATAATGAAAACAAAAAATCTCAAGAAAGTAGGCTGGGTGTGGTGGTACACACCTTTAGTCCCAGCACTTGGGAGGCAGAGGTAAGAGGACCTCCATGAGTTCAAGGCCACTCTGAGACTGCATAGTGAATTTCAGGTAAGTCTGGGCTAGAGCAAAACTTTACCTTGAAATACAAAAAAAAAAAAAAAAAAAAAAAAAGACAAGAAAGAAAAAACTCAAGAAAGAAATTGAGGAGGATTTGAGAAGATGAAAAGATCCCCATGCTCCTGATATGTAGATTTAATATTGTGATAATGGCAATTCTACCAAAAGCAATATACAGATTTAATGAAATACCTTCAAAATACCAGCATCATTCTTCACAGAGATAGAAAAAAAATCATATGGAATGCAAGCAGACCTCTGATATCCAAACATATCCTTAAAAAAGAAACAGCTCTGGAGGTATAAGCATACCGATCTAAAGCTATATTTTAAAGCCATAGTTTTTAAAAAATGGCATGGTACTAGCATAAAAACAGAAACAAAGACCAATGGAATAAAATTTAAGACCCAAAACTTAGGTCAAGTAACTATAGCTGCTTTATCTTTAACAAAGATGCCAATAAAGTCGATTGGAGAAAAGACAGCATCTTTAACAAATGGTGCTGGACAAGTTGGATAGCCATATTTATAAAAATGAAACTACAGAGGGGGTAGATCACAGATGAGCCTAAATAATGGTACCAAACTGCCTGTATTCACTGAAATGAAAACTAATAAATTAAATTTAAAAAAAAAAATGAAACTATAAGCACTCATCTCACAATACACAAAAATCAACTCCAAATGGATTAAATATCTCAATATAAGACCTGAAACTCTTCTACTGAAAGAAAAAATAGGAGGAACTCTCTGTGATACAGGAGTGGGAATGACAGTAGCCCAGGAAATTAAAGAGTCGCTCAACCAATGGGATCTCGTGAAGCTAAAAAGCTTTTGCACAGGCAAATATACCATAAACTGAGCCAATAAATTACTCACTTAATGGGACAAAATTCTCATCAGCTGTAACACTGACAAAAGCCTAATATCTAGAATCTACAAAGAACTCAAAAAGCTAAACAATTTTTTTTTTTTAATTTTCGAGGTAGGGTCTCACTCTAGCCCAGGCTGACCTGGAATTAACTATGTAGTCTCAGGGTGGCCTTGAACTCACTGCGATCCTTCTACCTCTGCCTCCCGAGTGCTGGGATTAAAGGCATGCGCCACCACGCCTGGTAGCTAAGCAATTTTTTTAAAAAAACAAACAATCCATTCCAAAAAGGGCAGAGAACTGGGAGTTCTCAAAGGAGGAAATACAAATGTTTAACACACACTTAAGAAAATATTCAGCTGACAGAAAGCTGGAAGAAGCCATTCTACATGTAGTTCAATGGGAGAAAGAGATACAACCTGTGAAGATACTCAACAGTGGACACTCCAAGCCATATAATTGTCCAGCCAGGCCACATGAGCCAATGGGTCCAATAGTGGCACATCTATCATGGTGGAAACCAGATGCCCTCCAACTGGACTAGAGGCCCGCTTCATGGGAGGGAATACATCCCTGATACTGAAAACTTAAAACAGGGGTAGTCATCAGCCCTAGAAGTGTAACATCTGCTGATGTCTGGATAAATGTATATACTATGCTTATCAAACAGCCCAGTAAACTGGGTGTGGTGGCACACGCCTTTAATCCCAGCACTTGGGAGGCAGAGGTAGGAGGATCACCGAGAGTTTGAGGCTCCCCTGAGACTACAGAGTCCAGGTCAGCCTGAGCTAAAGTGAGACCCTACCTCTAAAAACAAACAAAAAAACTGCCCAGTAAGCACTTCTCTTAATATTCATACCCTTATATTAATGCTACTCTCACTTTGGGTAAAGAATCTTCTCTTTTCAGATGGCAGTGACCTTGGGATGACTCAGAAGGTATCATAGTGCTGGAAAGAAGTGACTGGAGTACTGAGTAACATCTCGATCAGACCTTTCAAGGCTCAGGGTCTAATGCGGAAGAGGTGGCAGAAAGAATGTAAGAGCCAAAGGAAGGGTAGGACTCCTTACAACGTGCTCCCTCCAGACATAAAATGGCCTGGATATCCATGACCTCATAGTGCCTGACACTACCTACACAAGACCATCATAAGAGGAGAAAAAGGCCATGACATCAAAATAAAGGAGAGACTGAGATGGGGAGGGGATATGATGGAGAATGGAATTTCAAAGGGGAAAGGGGGTATTACCATGGTATATTTTTTATAATTATGGAAGTTGTCAATAAAAATTTAGAAAAAAGAAGAAAATATTCAATATCCCTAACCATTAGGAAAATGAAACTTAAAATAACTATGAAATTTCACTTTACCCCAGTAAGGATGGCAATCATTAAAAAATTTAGCAACAACAAATGTTGGTGAGGATGTGGGGAAAGAGGAACCCTCATCTACTGTTGGTAGGAATGTAAACTTGTACAACCAATATGGAAAGTAATTGGGAGATTCCTGAAAAGGATGAACATAGAGCTACCAACAGACCCAGTTATTCCCTTCCTGGGCAGTTATCCTAAATGCTCCAAGTTTCACTACAGAGCTATTTGCTCAATCATGTTTATAGGTGCTCAATTCATTATAGTGACGAACTGGAATCAACCCAGGTGCTCATCATTGGATGAATGGATAATGAAGTTGTGGTACATTTACACAATGGACTTCTACTCAGCAATAAGAAAAAAAAATGATACAATGAAGTTTGTAGAAAAATGGACAGTCTTGGAACAGATGATACTCAGCAAATTTACACAATCACAGAAAGATAAATGCCATATTGTCTCACTTATCAGCAGTTCCTAACCTGGACCAGCTCAAGTTGTTGACATACCTGATAGGCAACTCAAGGCCCAGACAATAGGGATGGAAGGGTTTGGGGATAGGGGAAGGGGAGGGTGGGGGAAAACAAACACAAAACTCAATTCAAAATGAACTGGTACCATAGAAACCTTTATCCTTGGGGATAGACTAAGAGATATAACCCTCAACAGGAGTAAAGGGAGAGCACCTGGAAAGAAAGGCCCTGGAGAGGGTGGGATGAAGCCTGAGCTTAAAATTATTTTGTTTTTATCTCTAGCCTATAATTCCAAGTACCAGAAATCAGTTGCCACCCACAATCAGAGAGACCCGTGAGGTTCCTGAAACAAGACAGGTTTCTGTCAAATCACTTGATTACCCACGTAAGGCAAAAGGTAAAACCCTATTGCTGAAGACACCATATGCTGCCAACACAGAGCATGGAGAGACCTGGCTGGAATCTGCAAGAGAGCCAGTCCCTAGACAGTTAGCCCATCTAGTGCTGGAAAGCACTACCTGAGCTACTAGAGGAAAGTGGCCAACAGTGGTCTGAGCAACCAGAGGTCTAAGCTACTCAAAAGCAAACACCCTGAAATGATATATGAGTGAGTACAACAGTGGCACACAGCCTCGGTGGGTAGCCAATAGCTTTTGATCAGCTAAGATATCCACTCAGTATAAAGGAACACATATCTGGAAGTGGGACCCAGATCACAATCTATGGAGACAAAGGTTATGTTCTCCAGTGTCAAGCTGTCACTAGTCTTTGGCTAAAAGAGGGGTTACATACATCAAATTCTCCCTAAATTAATACTACTCATCCTATTTAAACTAGTCTGGCTTCACTCTCCATTGGAGAATCTGTTCTTCTTTTTCAGAAGGTAGTGAGATCCAAGGAGATAAACTATCCCTCACACTTCAGCCAAGCCACACCTGAAACCACCAAGGAACTGGGGAGATGCACAAGGGTGCTGCTTCCATGCTGAACTTGATAATCAGCACCAGGGTGAAGGAGAAAGATCTTGAGGATACTCAACACCTACCAAAGCAGAGATCCAGAGGAAAACTCACCCACCGTGGCTCGGGAATTTTTAAAAATATTTTTTCTGTTTTATTTATTTATTTGAGAGGGACAGACAGTGAGAGAATGAGGCTTATGGAGAGAGAGAGGGAGAGAGAGAGAGAGAGGGAGAGAATGGGTGCGCCAGGGCCTCCAGCCACTGCAAACGAACTCCAGACGCATGCGCTCCCTTGTGCATCTGGCTAGCGTGGGTCCTGGGGAATCGAGCCTCGAACCCGGGTCCTTAGGCTTCACAGGCAAGCACTTAAACACTAAGCCATCTCTCCGGCCTGGCACAGGAAATTTTGTGGAAGAGGAGGTGGAAAGATTGTAAGAGCCACAGGTTGAGACATCATGCCCAGAGGCATTCCTTCTCACAAGAAATAAGTGACTGCTGCTCCCACAATGCATAAACCACAACCCCATGGGGAATACCTGCAACCCCACTGAGGAGCATCCCCAATAGAATGAGGGCAGAGACAAGCGGAAATAGGATGCCAACCAATGATGTATCCATACAAAATATGGTGTTAAGAAAAAAAGGAATAATAATTTTAAAAAAGAAAAAAGGCTCCCTAGAAAGCCTCACCAACAGAATTGACCATGTAGAAGACAGAATATCAGAATTCAAGAACAAGACAAAAGAAAATGATCTAGACTACAAAAATAATGCCAAGTTCAAAAAAATTCTGCAAACAGAACACGAGGAAACATAGGACATCTTTAAAAGACCATAGGCATACAGGAAGGTGAAGAAATAAATGCCAAGAGCACAGAGCATATTTTCAACACAATTATCAAAGACAATTTCCCTAACCTTACAAAAGAGAGGCCCAATCAGGTTCAAGAGTTACACAAAATGCCAAATAGACAGGACCAGGAAGAGATGCCCCACATCACATTATAATTAGAACACTAAACAAAGAAAACAAGGAGAGAGTAGTAGAAACTACAAGAGAAAAAGAGCTTATTACAAAACTCCATTAGAATCACCTCAGATTTTTCAATGGAAACACTAAATACCAGAAGAGATTAGAATGGAGTACTTCAAAAGCTAAAAGACCATGACTGCCAACTCCAACTATTATACGCAGAAAAATTATCACTCATAAAGAAGATGAAAGAAAAACTTTCCATGATATAAGCCAGCTTTATCAATATATGAACACTAATACAACCCCATAGAGAATAGTACATGAAATACTCTACACTGAAGAGATGGACAATCATTCACACATGACTACAGACGAGAAAAATAAATAATCAAAATGAGTTACGGATATTAAGTCATATAAAGACTAAGGAAACATCAAACTCCACAAAGCATTCTGAGAGGGAGTTAGGTAGCTTTCTTAGGCAGTTAGGGTGACTGGGGCCCTGAAAGTAGATTGGCAGGAAGGTCTCTTCTTTGCTAGAGATCAAAGTGTGATCTGACTTCTTATCTCTTCCCTAGATCTGTTTTTCTACAAACAACCTAGGCCTCTCCTGGGAAGGATATCTCTCCCAGGATTTAAATCTAATCCTAACACTGTGGTTGAACAAGCTTAGACTCCAGAAGTTGGCATCGTGGCTGGCCTCTTCTTGAGATAGCCCTTAGCCCAAATCAATCAGCTGTCCTCCTGGCTCACCTGAGCTGGATATAAATAGGTTTGTGAGGGGAGGACAAGGTCTCTGGGCTGCCTGACCCCTCCTGAACCTCCAGATTCTGGTGAGTTTCTCCTCTGCTAGCCGACCCCCTCCCCAATCCCCACCACCAGCCCTTACATTCCTTCCACATGGGCTCTTTACCCCTCCTACTCTCCACATGGCAGGAGCTCTTTAAACTTTTTCTTCTGTCAGCTTCATGGTTTTTTACAGGTCCTCCATGTGGGATATCAAACCAAGTGGGTATCCTTCCTTTGGCTCTGTACTTCCTTAAATAAATATAATAATTATCCTTCTCAGTATTATTTTATTCAATTCTCTGGTTAAACTAGACATGAACCTAGGGTTTGGTGTTCAAAGACTTTCCTGAAACCCTAGCAACCCATTACAATTCAACATGACAGGGATTAACTCACATTTCACAATCATACCTTTGAACATAAATGGACTCAACTACCCAATAAAAAGACACAGGTTAGACTTCTGGTCAATATGGTGGACTCATAACCATGCTAGAGCTCTAGGGGGGAGGGGGTTGAAATCAGGCAAGAATTGGGGAGAGGAGCCCCAGTACTACTGCGTACCTCTACTGCGGGGGGGGGGCATTGCAATGCGTATTCAGGAATCTGCCAATTGCTGTATGCCCTCAAGCACAGCTAGGGTGCAACTGCAGGCTGGGGTGAGCTGGTACCTAACTCAGCGAGCTGAGTTCAGGCGGCAGTGCAGTCTGGCAGTTGACCTATTCACTCAGAGAGGAATCAACCCATGTGTAGGTACACACAGTGTTGGAAGCAGGGCTGGTTGGAATGCCAGCAAATCTGTGTGTTGTTCATCCACATGATCACAGCATCATGTGAACCTCGCTGCTCCTGTTTGTCATGGGAGTAGGTCTAATTTTATTTTTCTACAGGTAGTTTTCCAGCACCATTTGTTGAAGATGCTGTCTTTTCTGCAGTATATGTTATTGGCACATCAACAGTAATAGTTATTTAAACTAAGGCCTGGATCTTCAGCTTTGTTCCATTGGTCTATATGTCTGTTTTATGCCAATACAATGCTGTTTTTTGTTGTTGTTGTCTGTTTGTTTGTTTTTTACTATGGATTTGTAGTATAGTAGTAGATTGGGTATGGTGATACCTCCAGAAGTGTTTCTTTTGCTGAGGAGATTTTTGAATATCTGAGGCCTTCTGCCATTCCATATGAATTTTGAGGTTACTTTTTCTATCTCTGTAAAGAATGAAGCTTGGATTTAAAAAAAATATATTTTATTATTTATTTAGTTACTTGACAGAGAAAAAGGGGGAAAAGTGAGATAGAGAGAGAGAGAGAATGAGTGTGCCAGGGCCTCTAGCCACTGCAAATGAACTCCAGACCCATGCACCCCCTTGTGCATCTGGCTAACGTGGGTCCTGGGGAATCAAACCTGGGTCCTTTGGCTTTGCAGGCAAACACCTTAACTGCTAAGCCATCCCTCCAGCCTAAAGCTGGGATTTTATTGGTATTATGTTGAATCTGTATATTGCTTTTGGTAGAATTTCTATTTTCACAATATTAATTCCACCTATCCAGGAGCATGGGAGGTCTTTCCATTTTCTCATGTCCTCCTCAGTATCTTTTGTGTTTTTATGTTTTCAGTATATAGGTATTTCACATCCTTAGTGTTATTCCAAGGTATTTGATTTTTTTTTTTTTTTGTGAGTGTGACTATTGAGAATGGGATAGTCTGGCCAATTTATTTCTCTGCATATTTGTCTTTTGCATATAGGAAGGCTACTGATTTTGTATGTTAATTTTGCTGAAGCCATTTATCACCTTTAGAAGTTTTATGGTAGAGTCTTTTGGGTCACTCATGTAAAGAATCATGTCATCTGCTAAAAAGGCAAATTTGACTTCTTCCTTTCCAATTTGTATCCTTTTTATTTTCTTTCTCCTGTCTTATTGCTTGGGCTAGGACTTCTAGCACTATGTTGAAGAGCAGTGCTGAGAGTGGGCACCCCTGTCTTGCTCCTGATCTCAGTGAGAACTCCTTGAGTCTTTCCCAGTTAACCATGATTTGGGCTTTAGGAGCTTTATAAATAGCCTTTATTATGTTAAGGTATAAACTGTCCATTCCTATTCTCTAGTGCTTTGATCATGAAGTGACACTGTATTTTGTCAAAGGCCTCCTCTGCATCTATTGAAATGATCATGTGGTTCTGTTTAAGATTATTTATGTGGTGCATTACATTAATCAATTTCCACATGTTGAACCATCCCTGCATTTCTGGGATGAAGCTTGCTTAATCAAAGTGGATGATACTTTTGATGTGTCATTGTATTCAGTTTGCAAAGATTTTGTTCAGGATTTTTGCATCTAAGTTCATTAGGGATATAGCTCTATAGTTCTTGTATCTCTGTCTGGTTTGGGGTATTAGCATGATGCTAGCTTCATAAAAAGAGTTGGGGAGTATTCCCTGTTCTGTGATTATGTGAAAAAGCTTAAAAAGTAGTTTCAGTCTCTAATGAAAGTCTGGTAGAATTTGGTGAGAATTTATCAGGTCCTGGACTTTCCTTTGGGGGAGATTTTTTATTACATTTTCAATCTTGATAGATGTAATAAGTTTGTTTAGAAGATTTATTTGCTCTAAATTTAATTTTGGTAGGTGGTATGCATGTAGAAATTCATCCATTTCTTCCAGGTTGTCTAATTTTGCAGAATAGAGGTTTTGGAAACATGTCCTGATGATTCTTCCAATTTCATTGATGTTTGTTATGATCTCTCCTTTTTCATTTCTAAAACTGTTCATTTAAAAGATCAAATGGTAATGGAACATACAGGAGCCACAGATTTTTACTAGAAAATTTTCAGTGCCCTTGCTATGGTCTTTGGTTTCCCACCAGGAATAGATGGTAAGACCCTATTGCTGAAGACT
Organism: Jaculus jaculus; assembly: GCF_020740685.1. NCBI lineage: Eukaryota > Metazoa > Chordata > Mammalia > Rodentia > Dipodidae > Jaculus > Jaculus jaculus. Next base: position 64,421,819 of record NC_059109.1, read on the forward strand.
CCACATACTTGGGCTGCAGGGTCACTGAGAAACCCTACTGGAGCTGAGCTGAAAACCTCCTCCATGTAGACCAGCTGACAGAAAGCTGGAAAAAGCCATGCTGTATGCAGTTCAATGGGAGAGAGAAATCACCAGTGAAGATAACCAATAGTGGACAAGGCAAGTCTTATATTTTGCCAGCCCAGGCCAAATGAGCCAATGGGTGCAGTAGTGGCATTTCTGTTATGGGGGAAACCAACTGCCCTCTAATTTGACTGGAGGCCCACACTATGGGAGGGAATATATCTCTGATACTGAAAACCTATGACAGGGGTAGTCATGAGCCCTAGGAGTGTAATATCTGCTGCTGTCTGGCTAAAAGTATATACTATCCTCACCAAACTGCCCAGTTAGCACTTCTCTTAACGTTCATACCCATACATTAATGCTACTCTCACTTTTGGCTACAGTACCTTATCTTTTCAGATGGCAGTGACCTTGGGATAACTCAGGAGGCACCATGGTGCTGAGAAGAAGTGACAGAGGAGTGCTTAGCACTGAAATATCTCAATCACACCTTCCATGGCTCAGGGTCCATGGTGAAAAAGGTGGCAGAAAGAATGTAAGAGTCAAGGAAAGGGTAGGACTCCTTACAACATGCTCCTCCAGACACAAAATGGCCTGGATATCCATGACCTCACAGTGCCTGACACTACCTACACAAGACCATCATAACAGGAAGAAAAGATCATGACATCAAAACAAAAGAGAGACTGATTAAGAGGGGCAGAGTATATAATGGAGAGTGGAGTTTGAAAGGGGAAGGTGGGGGGAGGCAGGGAATTACCATGGGATATTTTTTATAATTATGGAAGTTGTCAATAAAATTTTTTTTAAATAAAATATCAAATGACAATATATGTGGGCGAAGATGTAGGGAAAGAGGAATCCTCATTCACTGTTGGGGGAGTATAAACTTGTACGATCACTATGGAAATCCATATGGAGACTGCTTAAAAAGATGAAAATAAAGCTACCAATGGACCCAGCCATTCTTCTACTTGGCATCTACCCTAAATGCTCCACTCTTCACTGCAGATATATTTGCTTAACATGGCCATAGCTGCTCAATTCACAATCACTAAGAACTGGAAAATCAACCCAGATGTCTTGTTTGATGAATAGATGATGAGGATGTGGTACATATACACAATGAAATTCTACTCATCAGTAAGGAAAAATGATATAATGAAAATTGTAGAAAAATGGGCAGACTTAGAACAAACTAAGTGAACTCACTCAGGCACAGAAAGACAAACACCATATGTTCTCCCTCATTTGTGGGTCCTAAATTGGAACCATTTGAGTTGCAGGCATACCTGACAGACAACTTGAGAGACAGATAAGAGGGATGGAAGAGTTTTGGTCAGAATACAAAGGAGGAGGCGATATATGCAAAACCAAATCCAAAATGAATTGGTACCATAGAAAATTTCCTCTTGGATAGCAGACTAAAAGATATAACCCTCAATAGAAACATGGTTTTGGTAAGACATTGTCAGGTAAGAAGGGCTCTGGAAAGGGTAGGATGAAGCCTTATCTTAAAACATTTGGCTCTGGCTTGTAATTCCTAGTACCAGAAATTGGTTACAATTTATGTTGAACTGTTGATCAGAGAGGCCTATGGGGTTCCCAAACAAAACAGACTTCTGCCAAAGCACTTGATTACCACATGAAGTAAAAGGTAAGTCCCTATTTTATTACTGAAGATACCACATGCTGCTAACATAGAACATCAAGAGATCCCACTGAACCTGGAGAAAACCAATTCTGAGATGTTTAGCTCATATAGTGCTGAAAAGCACTACCTGAGCTGCTGGGGGGAAATGCCCAACAATGTTTTGAGCAAGCAGGAGCACTACTATGTGAAAGCAACCAGCCTGACAAGAAGTACACACCTGTGCATTAATGACACACAGCCTAGGTGGATAACTAATGTCTCTTTGATTTGCTATGAGATCCACTCAGTGGAAAGGAACCCATAACTGGAACTGGGAACCAAGTCAGAATCCTATAGAGACCAAAATTATGAACTGCAATGAGAAGCTCCCACCAATCTTTGTTCAAAAATCTCTCTAAATTAACAATGCTTATCTCCTATCCTGATCTCACTCTCTGTTGAAGTATTTCTTTTTGATTTTCTTTTTCATAAGACAAGAAGAATTGAGGACAACCAAACTCTATCAGCAAGACAAGGGTAGTTGACTCCCTGGCATGAGATGAACCACCCCTTTCACAGCAGCTAGGGTCTAGGTGAAACCACAGAGAAACTGACAAGATGAACAAGAGTGCTGCTTCCAAGGCAAGCCTGACAACCTGGGCTTGATGGAGACAGACATTGAGGATTCTCAAAATGCACCAAAGCAGAAATCCAAAAGCTGCTTAACATTAATGTAGACTTAGAGCACACCCATCAAGGGTCAGGGCATCTTGTGGAAGAGGGTTGAAAAAAATGTTTAGAGCCACAGGGTGGGAGGGAATATCCAGAGGCATTGCCCACCCCCAGTGACTGGCTGCTGTCCTCACAACTCATAACCCTCAACTCCATGGTGAACACCAGCAATCCCACTCAGGAGGACCCTCAGTGGAGTGGGGACAGGGAGGAGAGAAATGATAGTACATATGATGTGTCCATACAAAGTTTCTACTTAATAAAAGAAGTCATAAATTTAAAAAACAACATCTAATTTAATTCTCCAATGATGATAAATTCATTCTCAGATCCTTATTTTCTTTGCAGTATTGATTATAATTGTGATTAAACACTTTTGTCCTTGGTGTGTTTGTTGTATTTTTTCCTGTTTTTTTGTTTTTGTTGTTGTTGTTTGAGACATGGTCACACAATGTAGGCCTCTCAGTTTTGCCTGGAACTTACTCACTATATATAACTTGGGCTGGCCTTGAATTTGTAGTGATTCTTTAGCCTCACCCTCCCAAGTATTGGGATAACAAACATGAGCCACCATGCCAGGCTTGAGCTGTATCTTTAAGGGAGGGATTGTGTGTTGGTTACCTCTATATCCCCAGCTGACACACATAGATGGATTCAGGAAACATTTGAGAAGTTAGTGAGTAAACAGTAGTTTGTTTCTTTGTCAAGCAGTGATTCTGGGCCAGGTATGACACACAGGCCTGTAATCCCAGCACTTGGGAGGTAGAGGTAGGAGAGTCAGGAGTGCAAAGCCAACCTTAACTATTTACTACGTTCAAAGCCAGCCTGGACTACATGAGTGCCTGACAAAAAAAAAAAAAAAGACTCTGAAAGGCTGTTGAATGCAATCCTCAATACTATACATTTTTTTTCCTTTTTTTTCTTTTCCAGCATTGTGTAATATTTTCTTCTTATTTAATACTGCTTTTAACTTGGTCCCATCTCATTGTAAGACTGCTTCCCCCCAATCTTCCTTCTGCTCTGTAAATAAATGCTTTAATATTAGGGGAGGCAGACAAAGAGGCAGGAGCTCCCACTTCTCATTGTGTGTGTATGTTCATATGTATGTAGGTGTGCATGCACGTGTGTGCAAGCCGAAGGATTATCTCAGGTGTGGTTCCTCAGGAACACTGTCCACTTTTTTTGTTGTTGTTGTTTGTTTTTTGAGGTAGGGTCTCATTCTGGCCCAGGCTGACCTGGAATTAACTATGTAGTCTCAGGGTGGCCTTGAACTCACAGCAATCCTCCTACCTCTGCCTCTTGAGTGCTGGGATTAAAGGCGTGTGTCACCATGCCTGCTTACTTTTTTTTTTTTTGAGTCAGGTCTCTCATTGGCCTGGAACTTGCCATGTAGGCTAGATTTTCTGGCCAGCAACTCTTGGAGATCCACCTGTCTCTGCCTCCCCATACCTCACACTAGAATCATAAGTATACTCCACACCCAACTTTTTTTTGGGGGGAGGTTTCAAGGTAGGGTTTCACTCTAGTCCAGGCTGACCCGGAATCCACTATGTAGTCTATGCAATATGTAGTCTCAGGGTGGCCTCGAACTCACAGTGATCCTCCTACCTCTGCCTCCCAAGTGCTGGGATTAAAGACGTGCACCACCACACCTGGCCACATCCAGCTTTTTTACACAAGTTCTGGGTCTCAAACTCTGGTATTTATGCTTCCAAGGAAAGCATTTTTTCAGCTGAGCTATTTCCTGGCCCCAAAGGCTTCAATTTCAAAAAGTGCTATTAAGGAATAATTTTATTAAATCGAAATTGTTTGATATATGAAAAATTGGTCCTTACATTTTTTGTGTGTAGTAACGTTAGATTTTTCCCCTATTAAAACTATATTAAAAGTGTGAGCAAGGTGTGGAGACACATGCCTTTGATCACAGCAGAGGTAGGGGGATTGTCATGAGTTCAAGGCCACCCTGAGACTACATAGTGAATCCCAGGTCAGCCTGGGCTATAGTGAGATTCTACATCGAAAACAAAAAAAAAGTGTTCTGTGGACTGGAGAGATGTTTCTGTGGTTAAGATGCTTGCTTATGGAGTTCAATTACCTAGTATCCATGTAAAGCCAGATGCATGAAGTGGCACATGCATCTGGAGTTTGTTTGCAGCAGCTAGAGGCCTTGGAGCACCCATTTTCTCTCTCTCTCCTAGCAAATAAATAAAATTTTTTTTAAATGTGTGGTGATATTTTCTTAGGAAACTCAGTAAATGTTCTTAAAACATCTTCCTAAAAAGAGTAAAAGCATAGTCTTATATGAATTCCATTTAGTTTCTTTCCTATTCAAAACCAAAAGTCTATTTGCTACAACTACATTAATCTCCATTTATTATTTAATTAAAAGTTTGTGGTAGCCAGGCATTGGTGGCACACACCTTTAATCCCAGCACTTGGGAGGTAGAGTTAAGAGAATTGCCGTGAGTTTGAGGCCACCCCGAGACTACCTAGTGAAGTCCAGGTCAGCATGAGCTAGAGTGAGACCCTACCTCGAAAAACAAAACAACAACAGCAGCAACAAAAAGAAAAGTTTGTGGTGTTGAGAGTCATAGTTTATGCTGATAATAATAGCACTTGCAAGCCTAAAGTAGGAGGATCATCCTGAGTTTAAGGCCAGCCTGGACTACAGTAAGACTGCCTCACAGCAACAATACCCACTACCAGGTAGCAAAAGAGAAAGGATATATTCAGTGAAACTGAAGACTGGGAAGGGAAAGATTGTGTAATAGGTTTGAATTCTTCAACTGTTTTTTTCTCCTGAGGGTGAGGTTGGAGAATTACTGTATTAGGATTATTTGACCACAGCAGCAATTTTGTAATTGTTTTTCAGGCCCTTATGGGTTGAAATAAAGACTTATGTGCTAGAACATATGCAGACTGAACACTGAACTAAGCCTTTTGCATTTCAAAGGAATTTCTAGGGAACCTGGTGCTGTTTAACTTTACAAAAAGGCAATTTGAAAACTTCTTAATGTGTATTTCTCATGTTTCCTTAGGCCTTAAGCAAGGTTCAATTTACATTCACATTCAGTAGGTGTGCAGCTGGGCTAAGGCACTGAACGTTAGCCAGTAGGCTCTAAGTCTTACCAAGTCACCAATAAATTATGCCTAGAGACATGCTATTTGAAAATAGTACTGGCAGCTGGTTTTTGCTGTTTTTAGTTTTGAGTCAGAATATCACTATGTAGACTAAACTGGCCTCAAATTGCCAATCCTCTGGCTTCAGTTTCCCCAAACTTTTATTGACCAATATCAGTTCTTCTGAGTTCTTGTCCTTGTACTGCAAGAACAGAATGAGCAGGCAGGCGGTCAAGGTAAAGGCAGAACAAGGATTGAGTTACATGGGAGAACCACTCCAACAAAAATTGAGCTCTTGGTGGCAGGGAGTTTCCAAAAGAGCTCAACTGCAGGGGTTATAAACTCCAACTCTTGCCAGGCTTCAGGACACTTCATTGAACGATACAGCTCTGAGCTCTTGGTTAGGCCTTGAGGTACCAGCCAAGAGAGATCCTGTCAAAGCGGGAGCCCGACAGTCCAGAGCAACAGCAGGTCCTATAGGAGCATCAATCTGGGCGCTGGCCTCTCCCGAGGCAGGAGAGTCTGGGCACCAGGAACATAGGTGCTCCAGGGGCCTGAAGCCCCCGCATTCCAAGCATGAACCGCTCTGGGACCAGATACTTAAGTCGTCTCTCTTCCGCAAGTCTTCTCTCTTCTCTGTCCTGAGAATCTGAAGGTCCCATGAGACTGAGAAACTGGGAGTTTATCTCGACACCCGGGACGGGATTTGTCATGCAAATTAGGTGAAAATTACAGGGACCAATCAGGAGGGCCTGTTTGCCTACCAAGAACAGTTCCTACTTGTCCTGCTACCATGGTTACCTTCAGGCTGCTATAGGTTTAAAAAAGGTGGTGAAACACAGGGCTCCAGAGCTGGAGTGCGAGCAGAAGGTAGCATTCAGCTGTCAGAAGAGGACACACACACAGTTGGTAGTTGTGCATGAGGATTTTCAGTGGAGCAGCTCCAGTCGCCGCTGGGCTTTCTTCCCCTCTCGGTATGAAGGGTTCGTGCCGCCAGGCCCAGCTGTTACTAGATTTTAACTGACTTCTCTTTCCCTGTTCTTTTTTTTTTTTCTTCCTCCATTTCTACACTCAGTCAATGCCTCAGATTGCTTTCCCACTCTCCTCCTGATTCTCACCCAAACCAGTCTATCCAGAGAAGGATCTGGATAATAGAATGGGACCTCCCACTTCCAGCTGGCATCTTTATCCCACATTTCTACCCTTTCCTTTCTTGCTAGGTGACTTTGCCAATGAAGGTGTCGGAATGGCGTTCTGGCCCATTCCATTTCTCACTGGTAATATTTCCTTAGACATTTTGTCTTGTACCTCTGTGAACCACAATAGCAATCTGAGAATGCATCTAGAATGTGGTAACCATGGAAACTACATCGTGTAAAACAATAATAGGAATTGGGTGTTTACTTAGGGAAGATTTAATGTGCTGTGATAGTTTTCACCAGGGGGTGGATGTCTTTTGGAATTTAGTGTAGACTCATTTTGTACAGTTCTCTGAGTCCTTTCTAGGACAATTAAGCAAAAGGAACACAAAATTGCAGATTTTGGCTAAAGAGAAGTTTCTTAATAAAATAATAGCCTTGCAAAATTATGAAATCCCAGTCTCTAGGAGTGTTCAAATTTGCTATTTGATGCAGAAAAATATTCTATTTATGGATCCAAATTCATTTCAGTTTGTTTTGATGTTGATTTAAGAAAATATTAATTTTGAAAACTAAAGGGAACTAAAGAATTAATAACTATCCCTAAAGCTTTTGGGCAATAAAGAAGCAACAGAGGTATTCAGCCCCATTAAGCTTGACACCTTCCCTGATTGACATATTCCCCTTAGTCTAAATGGCCTTGAAGGACCAGGGACCACCTGGGTATCCTCCCTTAGACAACCCTGGCTGAAGAGGCCCATTCTGAACAAGGACACAAAGAGCTACAAGTTCCTTTTCTACTCCTCCTGGTACAGTCTATTTTTCTTACGATCCTCCTTATAAGTTTGAACCCCAGTCTGGCTCAGGCCTTCAGCCTTCATCCCACGGGAAGATTGCTGTGCCTTGCTGTTTCTCTCAATAAACAGTCTGTCTGTAGAGATCAGGTCTGGTGTTCTCTTTTGCTTTTTTCTTACACTTTCCTTACAAATTTATTTGAGAATGAGAAAGAGATGAAGAGAGAGAGAGAGGGAGAAAGCGAGAGAGAGAGCAAGCATACTAAGGCCTCCAGTTACTGCAAGCAAACTCTAGACACATGTGCCACCTTGTCATCTGGCTTTATGTGGGTACTGGGAAACTGAACCTAGGTCCTTAGCTTTTGAAGGCAAATGCTTTTTAACTGCTGAGCCATCTCTCTAGCCCTGATTTTGATTTTTCAAGATGGTATACTATATTGCCATGGCTTATCTGGAAGTCACTATGTAGACCAGGCTGGGAATCATCTTGCCTCTGCCTTTGAGAGCTATGATTACAGCACTGCATTATTCCTTTCTGTTCATTAGAGTTAGTGAGCAGTTATGGACCACTCAATATGTGGACAGTGTCATTAAGTTGTGCTGACCCCCCCCCCCAAAAAAATAAGATATGTCATGTTTCAGAGAATCTGGAAGCATAGCAGACATGGGCATATTTCAAATGCATTGCAATAGTGTGTAGAATACAGTAGGAGAGTGTTACCACCAACAGCCAAGGGGAGGAGCAGTGTTCTGATGGTCCATGCTGAAACTAAGAGCATCAACGAACTCTTTGTAACTCCCAAGCCCATTCAAGGGAGCAAAATGTATGCTGTAGTTGTTTTAGGTATTGTATTTTAGGGTATTTTTTTCTGAATCAATACAACTAGGGAAAGGATAAAATGAATTTATTCACCTAAAAAGCAGATAGCATGGCCTAGCAAGTGGGAAATATAAACTGTTGTGGATATGATTAGTTATTGTTATGAAAAGTTATTATTTCAAAGGTATTTTGTATCTTTCTTCATCTCAGAGTACTCAGCTTTCTCATCCTGGAGCTGCCCTCCCCTCCTTCTCTGATGCTGTCTGTGTGGCTCATGCAGGATGTCAACAAGGAGCTAAGTGTTTTTCTTTATGATTCCCTTCATCTGGATGATTGTATTGATCTCCTACCTATTTAAGCCACTTTGGGATTTTTCCTTCAGATCCATTCTTTTAGTAACTAGAGAAAGTTATATTAAAAAAAATTCAAACCTGTCCTACTTAAGCCCTTCAGTGGCTTCCCACTGTTCTGAGGATATAGCCTGAAGCCCTGACCTTGTCTTCAAGCTCTGTGCACTGGACCCCCTGCCCATCTCCCCTGTCTTATCTCAGCTTACTGTGCTGCAGTGAGCCTGGCTGGCCTGTACGTGCTCTCCCTGCTGCCTCTGGGTCCTGGAACATCCTGTTCTTGCTGGTCTTTCAGCTCTTTGAAGAGCCTTTTAACTGGGTTAACTCCTACTGTAGAGCACTACCTTAAGCTTCACTTTCTCACAAGAGACTCCATGCCCCATAATGCTTGTTAAATGGTAAATAAATGAGAGTAATTACTACTATTGTTATTATTGTACATATTGTACTTGTTTAATGTCTGACCCCACAAAGACAGGAATTATTTCCTCACAACCATATTTCCCAAACTTAGCACACAGGAGACTAATGACTCATTAAATTGGGTGAATTCAGTATGTATGCATTAAGTTTTATTTTTATTTCTTAGAATAGTTTTAAATTGACAGCAAAATGAATGAGCAGGAAGCTCCCATGGAACCAACTATCTCTCCACCAATGCACAACTTCTCATTATCAGCAACTTCACCACAATAGCGTAATTGTTACAATTTATGAATCTACTGCCTTATCATTACCACCTTACTACTATCATTTGTAGAAGAGTCACTCTTCCTGTTGTATGTCTTATAGGTTTGAACAAATCCACAGAAATGTGCACCCATCATTATAGTAATGCACAGAATAGTTTCACTGCTTTAACATCCATCAGTTCTCTGTTTCTTCATCTCTGCTCCTTAAGCTACTGGTAACCATGGATCATTTTCCTTCCTCCATGATTGCCTGTTTTTACTCAGCTAGAACTATTTATAAGTCTATATAAGTATATAAGACTCATAGTTATAGCTAGAACTCTTCTCCTTCTGGGGCTTTATGTGAATGAACTTTTCTTTCATTAAAGACACTGCCTTTGCTTTCAAAAAGTTCCTCAACAAGTGCAGAATGAAAAGCAAAATAAGAATAAGTATAACCACTCAGTGAGCTAAGTGTGTAATTTGCCATGCCACAGGGAAAGAAGCACAGAACTCTTTTTGAAGGAGCCAAAACCTTATCTGCAATTTAAAAATGATTAGAACTTGGGCTAGAGACATGGGCTCAGTGGTTCAAGATGCTTGATTGTAAAAGCATGACAGCCTGGATTCAATTCCTAATTGCCCAGTACCCACATGATAAAACCAGATGCATAAAGTGGCATATGCATCTGTAGTTAGTCTGCAGTAGCAAGAGGCCTTGGCATGTCCATTCTCTCTTTCTCTCTCCCCCCCCTCATCTCTTCCTCTCCCTTTTTCTCTCTCTCCTTGAAAATAAGGTTTAGCTGGGTGTGGTGGCGCACACCTTTAATCCCAGCACTCGGGAGGCAGAGGTAGGAAGATCGCTGTGAGTTTGAGGCCACCCTGAGATTACATAGTGAATTCCAGGTCAGCCTGGGCTACAGCGAAATTCTACCTTCAAAATGAAAGAAAGTAGTATTAAAAATATTTTATTTTTATTTATTTGACAGAGAAAGAGGGAGAGAGAGAGAATGGGCATGCCAGGGCCTCCAGCCACTGCAAATGAGCTCCAGACATGTGCACCCCCTTGTGTATCTGGCTAACATAGGTCCTGAGGAGTCAAACCTGGGTCCTTTGGCTTTGCAGGCAAATGCCTTAACTGCCAAGCCATTCCTCCATCCAGAAAATAAGTTAAAAAAAATAGAATTTAACTAGGTGGAGATGTCCAGGAAAGGTAGAGAAGAAAAACAAAACAGATAAAAATGAAATATATCTTAGGGAAAAAATTATATATATATATATATATATATATATATATATATATATATATATATATATATACTTAAAATCAGTAACTGTGCTAAATATTCCATATATTTTGGGATATTTTAGCCTTCACTACAATCTTGGCAGAAAAGTACTTTTAACTTGGACATGGGGAAGTCAGTAGATATTAGGTAACAGCATCCTCCACATTGAAACATTCTATCTTGGAGAGAGGCCCATAAAGGCTCATGAGACTCAAACCTCACAAGTCTCAGAAAGCTCCTAGAGCTTACAGGACTGACAAGGCCCAGTGTTATACAAGCAGAAAACAACTGCTGGGGAGAGGAAGACCTCTTACCAGCGGAGCTGCCTCAAAGTACTGCAGTGTGCTGCAGAGATGCAGTTGTGAGTCATCATCCATGCTGGAGTGGGCTTTTTGGTGATGGAGCTGCTGGTGTCTCATCCATGCTCCTGTAAGTAACTCCTTAAACACACTACTGTAAGCTTATTGCTTCATCAAGTTGGACTTTGGTGAAATCATTGCTTTGGTCTGTTGTTGGTGCTCTATGTGGTATGAATAGCTTGTTCACATCTCCTCAGGAAAAATTAATGCAACAGTAGGTTAAAAAAGAGCATCCTGGGATTTGAACTCAAGGTCTTTAGGAAAGGAGTCTTCAAATTCCTGAATGAAAAGTAGACCCTTTAGGATCTGTAGAAATTGAGATGATGTTAAACTGGCCTGCCCAATGGCAAAGGCAGAGGGATTAAAGGAGATAAACAAACAGAGTTGAGAACTAATAAGAAAATAGGATTACAAGGATTTGGGGATTGATCAGTGTGTAAGAAAGAAGCAGAGGAGAGTACCATCCAGTATGCAAGGAACAGAGGACTCAGATGTCATCAACCAGAGGCATGGATGCTGGGCATGAGGCTTGAGGTCTCCAAGGTGTCTTTCAGGACAGTTCTCAGCACTCTGGTATTGCAAAATCTGGTATCAGAATGTCTTCTGGACTTTCTAATGTCATAGGCAGACCCAGCTTTCTGTCTTTAACCTTTCTGCAGCAAAAATTAAGGGGAGCCTTCTCAACTCTCCCCCGGGCACTGAATCTGTACATACCATGAGGGACATCGGACATACATATCCCCCTGCATGCAGCTACCCAGGAACTCAGAGAACAGCACCCCAATTAGCAGTTACAGGGAGTCTTTAGGGAAAATCATGTTTATGTTCTGGGGCAAGAAGCTCTAGGCAATAAACACTGTAGGGAGTCCAGTATCCCAAGCAAACTAACTATACTGTGGAAGGAGCTGCGAGCTGTGGTGGGAGTGCTCCCTCCATTCCTGGACACCAGCCTTTACAGGGAGGGGCACTCTCAGGAGAAAACCAAGGAGTCCTCTGCTATATCTTTGAATCCCCATCCTCATCTCATCCTCAGCTGACTTCTTTTCAGATCCTCACAGCAAGTTGGAGTCACATGTCTTGGCCACAGATGCAAAGGCAGTGGGAAAGGAAACATCACCTTTCCTAGCTGTGCAGTGGAGGAGGAAATGAAGAGAAGAGGGTAGAATATGAGATGGTTGTTAGGAGGCCACCAACTGTGCATGCTATCAAAAATCAGAAGCAATGCCTAGACATTTCTTTAAAATTTTATATGTACAAACATGTGAACCAAATGACTCAGATGACCCCCTCCTAAAAATTTACCAAAGAAATAAAAGCATTCCCATGCAAAGGCTTGTTCATGAACTAGTTTTTATTTCTGATACTCCTAAACTAGAAACAGCCCAACAGCTGACAACAGGTGAACGAATAAACAAATTATGATGGATCCATATAAAGCATGCTACTCTGTGGTAAAAATAAATGAAATACTAATACCAAATTTATGCTTAGTGAAAGAAGCCAGACAAAAAAAAAGAGTACGTCATGTATGGTTCAATTTATATGAAATTCTAAAAACTGGGAAAAATTTGTACTCCCTATTTATTGCATCAGTATTCACAATAGCCAAAATATGAAATCTACTGTGCTATCAATGGCTGAGTGAATAAAGAAAATGTAGTATATTTACATAATGGATCAGTTATTCAGTCGTAAAAAGAATGAACTCCTGTCATTTGTGGCCACACTAATGGAAGTGGAGGGCATCATACCAATAAAGTAAGCCAGACATGACAGATAAGTGCCATATATAAATATAGAACATAAATATTGCAGATAATGTAGAACATAAAATATTAATTTCACAGTAAAAGAGAAAAGTGGTCACTAGAAGCCAGGATGAGTAGGGGAACATGTTCAAGATCCTCTTTGCTAGCCTCAT